>NW_024743588.1:22500-62500 GCF_018991925.1 Homarus americanus
ATTATTATTATATGAACTTAACATTCCATTATTAATATTTTGAAATGTGAAGAAAAAACGATAATTAATACTTTTGATATATCAGGAATGGCGATAATATTGAACATCCTCGCTCCACTCCCAACCCCCTCCTCCACCTCCTCTTCCCCTCCCCCCTTCATCCCTTTTCCTTCCTCCATCCTCTCCCCTCTCTTCCCCCACCCCAAAGAGGCAGCCACCATGACCCCTCTTGAAAAAAATACATTAATTAATATTGTGGGGCGAAAAAATATGTTAATTAATATTCCAGTCAAGGCTGATGGAGTCTCTCTGTTGGAGGGAAGGTGAGAGGAGGAGGGGGAGGGAAGGAGGAAGGTGGGGAGGAGGGAAGGGAGGGAAGGGAGAAGGAGAAGGGAGAGGAGGAGGAGGAGGAAGGTGAGGGAGGAGGAAGGGAGGGAAGGGAGGGAAGGTGGGGAGGAGGAAGGAGGAAGGTGGGGGAGGAGGGAAGGGACGAAGGGAGGGAAGGTGAGAGGGAGGAGGAAGTGAGGGTAAGGAATGGGAAGGAAGAGAAAGAGATTGTGAGAGAGGCGGTCAGAGGTGTGGAGGAAAGGAGGAGCATGTGGAGGGGGGGGGTGAGAGGAGGACGAAGGAGGGCATGTGGGAGCAGTAAGGAGGAGGGAGTGTGTGTGTGTGTGTGTTTTAACATACACACATCTACACGTACACACAGTAGCCTACCTCACCCTCTCGTCCAGTGCAGAAATAGCCAAACACAACTCTGTCATCCCAGCCCAGCACATCCCCGCCCCCATCATTCAAAACACACACATGGACGTCAAAACGAGAGAAAAAAAACACATCCTAGTATTTCCCAGCTTTACCCTGGCACCTGTCCTGGTTGACATGGGACCAATGTGGCACTGTGAGATTGTCCTGACCCCCAGTGCCAATCACTATTGACAAAAACAACCCATTTTTGTTACATATATATATATATATATATATATATATATATATATATATATATATATATATATATATATATATATATATATATATATATATATATATATATATATATATATATATATATATATATATATATATATATATATATATATATATATATATATATATATATATATATATATATATTTATTTATTTATTTATTTATTTATTTTTTTCATCTTCCTCCTCAACCCTCTCCATCTCCCTACTCACCATATCCCTTAACATCATCGTCCGTTCCTTCACTTCCCCTTCCTCACCCTCCCTCACTCTCCCTCAGTACTCACACATCAGTTAGGAAAGATGAGGAGGATGAAGGATTATGGTTGGAGGATTCTTGCATCTAGGCAGCCGTCTCTCACCACCACCATCCTTACACTGAACAACATCCTCCCTCCCCCCTCACTCCTCTACACACATGAGAGAGCTAGAGGGGAAGGTGGATGAAGGAGGGAAGGATAGTGAAAGCGTGAAGAAGGAGGATAGAGATGGGAAGGAGGATGAAGGAAGACGCGTGTGTCTAGTTGAAGCTGGTCTCTCTCACCTCCCTCTACACACATGAGAGAGCTAGGGGGGGGAGGGTGGATGAAGGAGGGAAGGATAGTGAAAGCGTGAAGAAGGAGGATAGAGAAGGGAAGGAGGATGAAGGAAGACTCTTGTGTCTAGCCAGCCGTCCCTCCCCTCTCACTCCTCTACACACATGCGAGGGCTAGGGAGGGGGGCTGATGAAGGAGGGAAGGAGGATAAAGAAGAAGGAAGATGAATAAGAAGGAGGATGAAGGAAGAATCCTGTGTCTAGCCAGCCGTCCCTTACCCCACCCCCATCATCATCATCCTTACACAGAACAAAAAGGACAATAAAATTTAGTGGGGGTTCCTCGGAGTACCACAAGGGTCTCTTCTCTCTCCTGGTCAGTTTTGTTTAGCTGCGACAGGTTCAATATAACGCCAGCTCCCAAGATGGCTTTGTTACCTCCCTCTAGATGCCTTTGTTAGCTCCTTCTTTAATAGCTCACGGTAAATGACTCGGCAATGGCTATTTGAATATTATGACACTCGGTTTGAATATTCCCAGTGATGATGGTGAAGGGGGCGGAGTATTCTCTTTCTCTTCCAATACTCGTCTGTATATTAATGACAATGAATAGCGTTAGTGAAAAGAGATAAGAATGGGGTTTTTTTTTCACTTGTTATTTGAAGATCTTGATCATTACATGGATATTAAGAGACAAAAATATTCTATCTCTTAACATATGTGAATAAGTCATCTCTTGTCTACTAAAAAAAATCTCAAGGAAAAAAGAGAAGGGAGAGGAGATGAGAGAAGGGAGAAGAGAAGAAAAATGGAGAAGAGACGAGAAAAGGGAGAAGGGAGGAGAAAAGAGAGGAGAGGGGAGAAAGGGGAGAAGAGAGGGGAAAAGGAAGAAAAAAGGAGACAAGGGAGAAGGGAGGCTATAAGGTAGAAAGGGGAGGAGAGAGGAGAGAAAGGGGAGAGGGAAGAGAAGAAAGGAGACAAGGGAGAAAAGAGGACAAAAGGGAAAATAGAGGAGAAAGGGAGAATAGAGGATAATAAGGAGAATAGAGGATAATAGGGAGAATAGAAGAGAATAGAAAAGAATATACCAATCTATTTTATTCTACTATTCCTGTTATTTCATCCAGTTTTGTATCTCTTCTTCTTTTCGTTTCCATATTCCGTTCACTCAGTTAATAACATCTTTTATGTATTAGGGAATTTTGGGCCAGTCTTTGTTTTTCGTGTTTCTGTAAATTTTTTAAAAGGGAGGTGAAGGGAGGGGGGGGGGGCAGATAACCTAGATATTTTTTTTCATATATTGCAAAAAATAATTATTGTTGCAAATATTTTCATTCTGTTGCAAAAAATCAATGTTGCAAAAATATTCATATGTTGTATTTTCATTTTTAATTTATTTTTTGTTAATTTGTTCATGTTGCAAAGGATTATATGTTGTAATGATTTATATGTTGCAATTTTGTTCCTATGTTACAACTTTATTTCATGTGTTACAAGTTTTGCATATGTGGATGGGGGAGGATTGCCTGTCTCTCTTTTTCATATCTTGCAAATGAAAAAATGGTGGTGGAGGGGAGGAAGGGTGGAGGGGAGAGAGGAGGAAGGGAGGTGGGGGTAGGGGGGAGACGAGGAGAGGGGTGGAGGGGGAAAGAGAAGAGGAAGAGTGGAGAGGAAAGAGAGGAGGTAGAGAAATATTAATAATTGTTATAAATATAGAAATAAGAAAATTATCAATAGTAACCAACATAAACTTCTGAACAAAATTAATAAAAATAGGAAAAAAAAACAGACAAAAACGAAAGTAAGTAAAAAATTGTATTAGTTAATTGAATAAAATAAAATAATATCAATAAATTTCTTCCAAAATAAAATGAAATTGTGAAAAATATTAAAGATAAGATTATAAAGAGGTTTAAACGATCTTCCCCTCTTAATCTCCCCTTCATAATCTCCCCTCCCCTTCATATTCTCCCCTTATTAATCTCCCCACTCATACTCTCGCCCTTTTAATCTCCCCCATAATCTCCCCTCGTAATCTCTCCTCACAGCCTCTCCCTCACAATCTCTCACCCCACCACAATCTCCCCACCTTTAAAGGGCCACCTAACCTCCCCAACAATATCATACTCCCCGACATCTCCATTATCGTCTCCCCACAACAATTCTCACAAGAAAATCTGCAAATTCTCCAGAAATATGTGAGAATTCTCCATACAAATGGTCTCTTGTCGTGTCTCTATGACCTTTATCGAGGGAGAGATCCTTGTTTCTCCAACTCTCTAAAGACGGCGAAAGGGGGAGGGGGAGGGGGGAAGAGGAGGAGGGGAGGGGGAAGAGGAGGAGGGGGGAGGGGGGAAGAGGGAAGAGGAGGAGGGGAGGGGGAAGAGGAGGGAGGGGGAGGGAGGCATAGGGGAAGGAGGAGGGGAGAAGGAGAAAGGGAGGGGAGGGAGAGAGGGGAGAGAGAGAGGAGGGGGAAGAGAAGGAGGGAGAGAGGAGGAGGGGAGGCAGAGAAGGAGGGAGAGGGGGAGGAGGAAGAGAGGTTACGTATCTTAGATCTAAATGGTAAAGTTCTCTTGTGTCTCTGGTGATGGTGGTGATAGTGGTAAGATGGTGGTGGTAGTGGTGGTAATTGTGGTGATGGAGGTGGTGTGCTTGTGTGATGATGTGGTGGTGGTGGTGTTAGTGGTGGTAGTGGTTGTGGTTTGTGTAGTGGTGGTGGTAGTGGTTGTGGTTTAGGTAGTGTGGTGTGCAGTGGTTGTGGTTTAGGTAGTGGTTTAGTTGTGGCTTAGGGGTAGTGGTTGTGGGTTTAGGTAGTGGTTTGTGTAGGGTTGTGGTTTATAGTGGTTGTGGTTGTAGGGGTAGTGGTTGTGGTTTAGGTAGGGGTTGTGGTTTAGGTAGTGGTTGTGGTTTAGGTAGTGGTTGTGGTTTAGGTAGTGGTGGTGGTAGTGGTTGTGGTTTAGGTAGTGGTAGTGGTTGTGGTTTAGGTAGTGGTGGTGGTAGTGGTTGTGGTTTAGGTAGTGGTGGTGGTAGTGGTTGTAGTGAAGGTTATGGGGGTAGTGGTAATGGGTTATAATGGTTATGGTGGGTATGGTGGTGTTGTTGCTATATTTACTACCATACCATCACTACCATATCACCAAATCAACCATCCCCAACCACCTCACACACACACACACACACACACACACAGGTATTCATAACATTACATAGATGACAGACTCTCCTTGTACACAGAAGGATCCAACACTCTTATAGGGACACACACGGCCGCCTGAATGCATTTATAACCCTGTGGACTCCTTTTATACTGATGCTCCCGTGATTATGGCCGCCGGGGAGTGAAAGGAAATTCTTGAGCTTATCGAGGATTTTCCAACTGAGTGATATGGAACCCAAACCTGCAGTAAATGGAATGGGGGCTGAGTTGATCACGTTAGATAGATGCCTACCAAGTCTCTCTCTCTCTCTCTCTCTCTCTCTTCTTTCTTTTCTTCTTCTTCTCTTCTTCTTCTTCTTCTTCTTCTTCTTCTTGCTTTTGTTCTTGGACTTTGTTTTCTTCTTTTTCTGTTGTTATTGGTTTTGTTGTTGATGATGTTGTTGTTGTTGTTGTTGTTGTTGTTGTTGTTGTTGTTCCTACCGCATTCCTTCACCCACGTACCAAAGGGAGAGCTCACACTCCCTTAATTGTCCAGCGAGGCGTCATACCACCAGCAGCTTCCCCAGGGTGGTATGCCTTCCTAGGGTGCAGTGCCCCTGTAAGCAGTGTCTCCCCCAGGGTGTTGGTGTCTCCCAGGGTGTTGGTGTCTCCCCAGGGTGTTGCAGTGTCTCCCAGGGTTGTGTTGTGTTCGAGGGCGTGAATCTGTCCCCCTCTTAGTTCCCAAAAATTCCCCCTTACCCCTTTTTAATCTCTTCTAACCCCCCCCGACCCTTGGATTTTTTGTTGACCCCCTTCTCCTCCTGGACCCCTTCCCCCACCCCTGGACCCCCTGACTCCTGCACACAACACCTTCCAGCGTCCAGTCATAAAATAGTCAATGGTTTACAACACAACAAAAGACTTGATTGTCCATCCACGTTTTGGTCAGAAGGTTTAATTTTTTGTGTTAAACCCGAGACAACCTGAGCGTTTTAACAGCTATTTGGTTTATCTCGAGAGGTGGTTTATTATTGAGGGTTTTTATTTTGTTGTTAATTTTATATACAGTAGTGGTGTCGTGGTTTAGTAAAGGCTTTAGTCTATAAGTTACAGGTTAGGTTGAGTAAGGTTATTTCGAGTGTTAACATGAATAGAGAGAGAGAGAGAGAGAGAGAGAGAGAGAGAGAGAGAGAGAGAGAGAGAGAGAGAGAGAGAGAGGAATACCTTGTGTGTATTACAATTTTTATTGCATTTACTGCCACAATAATCACAATGAGTACTATGTATCATCATCATCATCATCATCATCATCATCACTGGTACAGCCTGAGGCTGATACATTTGTTGTTTCCCCACAGATACGTGTCCTATGCTCCTGAGGGGGACGTGGACGAAGGGCTCGGCCACCAGTGCCACGGGTGGGGGTACTGGCGGCACGGCGACACGGGTGAGCGCCGGCGGAGGAGCGACAAAGACCGGAGAGGAGGCTCCTGCGGCAGCGACGGGCGGTACCACCCACACGGGCTGGAGCATGAAACTCTGGCGTCGAGGTTCCTCACAAGAACGTCCTCTCCGTCCAGCGTCCTCCCAGGGCTCTGAGAACTCCTACACGGAGGAGCCCTACGTCAACGCTGACGCACAGAGCGCTGTCTACGCCGAGCTCAATTCTACGACGGCGTCGACGCCCGGGAGCGCCAGTGGAGGTGTATCCTATCGCCCCTACTCCCTCAATACGTATTCTGAGATTCCCGACCCCCTCCGGCCGTTAACACTGGCGGGAGGCCTACGGGCGTACATCAGCGAGAGCACCTACGAGAACGCGGGTTACGTGCTGTCCGAAGCGGGGCTGGAGCAGCCTGAGAGCTCTGTGGGGTCAACGTCGACACCTTCGTCGGCGTATTACTCCGACGTGTCATCCTCCGACACCCACAATAACAAGAAGAAGAAGAAGAAGAGGAAGAACGAGGAGCGCAACAACCTGAACCTCCAGCGGTCTCTGATGCCGTCAAACATCTCGTCCAGCGTCACCATGATGAACCACCACAACATAATGGCCGGCCCTGACAGACACAACAACCCCCCCGCCGCCACCCACCTGCGGGAGGCCGGCCACACCTTGAGCCAGGGACACCACCACCCGCCCCTCCACAACCACGAGTTGTTTCCCCTTGCCCTAGAGCTCCTCCCTCAACACCTCGCCCTCGACAACAGAGGCGTCGAGACTGTCCTGCCGCCTCTTCAACCCAACATGAACGTCATACACACAGCCAATCAGGTGCAGACGTTACCCAACATAAAAAACGCGAATGAGGCTCGAGCGGCCATAAATGCCACCCAAACGTTAGGGGGGACTGTGTCCTCCACCCCCAGTCCAGGGGGCGTCCCTCCCGGGGTCACTACTGGGGTCATAGCTCCAACTCCAGGTGTGCCAACAGGGGTCACTAGCGGGGTGTCTGGGGTCACCAGTGGGACGCCAGGTGTACCAATTGGGGTCAGTAGTGGGGTACCCGGGGTCACCGCTTCTGGGGTCCCTATAGAAGTGATGAACAACAACCTGGAGGAGGAGGAGGAGGGGGAGGAGGATGCCTCCCACAGGCCACTGCCGCCCCTGCCCAGTCGTCAGCTTCAAGGCCCCCAGCGTCGCGGGGTGTACGTAGGCCAGAGCAACAAGCAGGACCAGCCCCTGCCACCCGTGCCCTCAGAGTACGTATAGGAGACACCATCCACGACGTCAGTAGACACCTTCGTCGGCGTCTGTACCTATGAGAGGCATCTTATTCGTTGTCTGTAGAAGGCACCTTCGTCGGTGTGTGTACGTGTAGAAGACAACTACCTTCGTCGACAGTCGGCATCACCGTCACCCACGTACTCTACACCCGCCACCCGTGAAAACATTAAACTGGAGCTAAAACGGAGACAAAAAAATGCCCTGACGACTCTGACAATGGTTTCCTAATTGTCCCACAGTGGTTGAGGCAACATCTCCTCGAGAGTGACTTGAAGTCCTCAGTGATCAAGTGGATAGAAAAACATGTGTACATTCCTAAGACACCAATAGATTTCTGACCATTTTTCTAATAAATCTCTTTTATGGCTGAAGTGAATATTTACTGACATACTTCACCAGATAGGAAAAAATATAGAAGTAATATTTAGTGACTGAGAAGCTTTTGTTTATGACAGAATACAAAAAAAAAGTTGATTCCCGATGATCAAGAAATTCTGGTCATGTTCTGTGTTAAATTTACATATCCTAGATAAATACTTGAGTTACCCTTAAAAAAAATAAAAGTCAACATTTTATAGATCGGTTATAAAAATACCTGTGTTGTCCGACCATAAAATAAACACAGAGAACCTGAATATAAAACTCTGTGCTCCTTCTATAAAAAACAAAATATTGAAAATAGTTTAACACTTTTAGAAGACAGTGATATATCTCTCAGAATTTAGACACAGTGATAGCAGACATAGGCTCTCTTAACCTTTCCTTACGTGGACAGTTTAGCAGAAAGTAAATCTCCATAAAAGACAAAGATGGAATGATAAAACAGAACAGAAGAACAATAATAATGAGTCAAACTTCTCTCACCCTTGTCATCATCCGTAGTATGTGATGGAGAGGAGGATGGTGAGTGAGGGAGAGCCGGTGAGTGAGGGAGAGAGCCGGTGAGTGAGGGAGAGACGACGAGTGAGGGAAAGAGACGGTAAATGAGGAAGAGATGCGATAAGTGAGGGAAAGAGGCGGTAAACGAAAGAGAGAGACGGTAAACGAGGGAAAAAGAGACAGTAAACCAGGGAAAGAGAGACGGTGACTAAGGGAGAGAGAGAGAGAGAGAGAAGAGAAGGAGACTGTCAACAAGGCATCTCCATTTTCTGTTGTTTTTTTTAGGAGATACTTCTCGTGTATATATCCCTCCCCCCTGTACAATGTGTATATAGCCAGAAGCATTAAGTAAGGTGTAAGTTTAGGTCGTCAAGGATATACTACTATGATGTGGGTTCTTTTCTCTCTCAACTTTTATGACAAGATTATGAACAGTTGATGACTTATATAGTAAAGGAGAAAGGTGAAGGAAAAGAAGAAAAGTCGTGTTTTTTTTTGTTTTTTTTTGTCAATTTCCTGATCCCCAAATGTCATTGCTTATCCCGCTACCATTGTTTAGTTGTTAAGTTGTGTTTTTGTTGTGTTAGTTTTGTTGTTATTGTTTTTGTTATGATTCTGTTGTGGAGAGGAAGGAAAGAAAATTTGACTTTTTTTTATGGTTTACGTCATTTGGTTAAATTATCCAAGTTTCCCTATTTCACATTTTTGGGGCCTTTAAAAAAAACTAATTTCTTTGGAGTTTATTTTGTTTACTGTATATATATATCACCTCGCTATATTTTCTGGCCATTCAAAAAAAATTTATTTCATATATTTGTTTTTTTCTAATCTGAGATGTGAATTAATCTGGATTCGTCAGTATACTGAGATTTCATATATTAGTTGATATATATTCGCTAATTATACTATGTTGTGGTATATCCCATCATGTCGTGTATAATAGCCATATGAATATACTTCCCATGAGTAGTATGTCTTATTCATGGTTTATACATTCCAGTGTGACTTGAAATATCTTTAATTAATAGATAATTACTACAAACAGGTGTGCATTACCTTGGTTTAAAACATTCTCTGAGAAATATTGTGTTTTAGTGATTATAATATTTCCTCTAAGACATGAAATTATAATATTATCCTGTGAGCATTATTTTATATACATATTATATATACAGTATATATATATTCGAGATTATGACTTCTGTAAAAAATGTATTTCTGTGAGGATTTTTTTATTATTATTTTTAGATTATTATTATTTTTTTTTACAATTGTATATTCTGTGAGCCAGTCTTATATGGTTCACTTCACCGATAATTCCTTCCTGTGTTAATGAATAGAGTACTTTTGGGCCATACATCCCACCCCTGATGTGTTGTGAGCTGACGACACAACACTCATAATAATAATAACACAAACATTCCTCCTATGAGTTTATAAGAAAAAAAAGAACAATTTATGTTTAGCTCATTAGAATTATTTTGAACTTTTCTGTGATTCATAAGTCAGGTTGTGGGAGCCTCTGTTGACGCTGGTATGTCTTTCTATGCCATGTCTTAAGCTCACAACACTAATAATAACTTGTGGGATAGGTCTGGTGTGTCGTGTGGTAGACTGATAACATAAACCTGTACTAAGAGTGTGGTTCTGTAAGTTGTCTCCACGCTTGGGCCCCAGTCCTATTACGCCCGTCTTGATAAATTCTAATACACACCAGTTTTAATAGACTCCGGTGCTAATGGGTTCTGTATGTTAGGCTAGGGTCAATTGGAACTGGGACCTATTAGGAGTGGGAGCTATTAACACCGAGGCCTATTAGTACTGGAGCCTATTAAAACTGAGGCCCATTGAAACTAGAGTCTATTAGGACTTAGGCCTATTAGGATTGGGACTTACTATGAGTAGGACCTATAGAAAATGGGCCCTATTATGACTGGGGCCTACTAAGACTCAGGGGCCCATTTGATTGAGTACCCCTCGGGAAAAATGAAGTGTGTATCTTGCCGTGTCGTCAGCTCACAGCACGAGGCAGCTTGAGGCCGCAGGGGGTGTGTAGAGGCCTCGGTGCTTGATAGGATTAGTCAAGCTTACTGGTGGCGATGTGCTTCTGTGTTCCCTGAGGCTGTGTCGGCGACTCTCATTGGCTGGCTACTGAACCTTCACCAATCAGAATAGAGTAAAATAGAACTAATCTTCTCCCATTGGCTAGTTTTTTTCCCTCCACCAATTAGGATAAACTAAAGTGGAGCTGTTTATCTTAACCCTTACCAATCAGGATAGATTAATTTGGTGCTACCTCTTTCTCATTGGCTAACTACTGAACAACCTCCAATTAGAATAAAGTGGAGGTGCCTCTGTCTCATTGGCTAGTCCTCTTAACCTTTATAGCCACCAATCAAGTGTCTCTAGGTGTAGAGAGAAACAAATAAGCTCCTCCCATTCCTCATTCCTCTATCCCTAACATCCAATAAGCTCCTCCCTTTCCTCATCCCTCGACCAATAACATTCAATAAGCCTCCCACATCTCATCCGTCGACCAATGAGCGTCCAGTTATTCCTGCCTCCTCTCCCCCCCACAAAGCCAGACTTTATAAAGAGACCAGCACAGCCCGGGAGCCACATTTTAGTCACCCATATTACTAAGTGACGGCTGTGCCAATGATTTTTTGTCCATTTTCCCATTGTATAACTCCGCCACGCCATGCTGTTATACTCCGCTACTTTGCTCTCAGCGTTTACTTTTATCCAATTTATATATTTTTTTTATTATTATTATTTTGTATACTAATGCCATAGTGGAGAGACGATGTAATTTTCTTTAATCTCTTGTCAATGAAAATCGAATTTATTATTTTTCTTCTATATAAAATTGTAGCAAATATCAAATATAGAAATGAATAAATAAATAAATGAATATTAGTATGAAGATAATATAGATGGTAATTATATACTTAAAGTCAGCATTAATTTGATATACTGTTGTACTTAATTAGCCATGCATAATGACTAAATTAATTCAGTGTTCCATACTGTAGCCAAGACAACAGGGCAGATGTTCTCTTATTTTAGGGAACTTTTAATATATTCTTCAACCAAAATAAGAATTAATAAGATTTTTAATACGATTTTAATCATTATATTCAACTGTGTTAATGTTTATATCCCACGAGCTGACACCATTATACTGTAGGCTGACACCATTATACTGTAGGCTGACACCATTATACTGTAGGCTGACACCATTATACTGTAGGCTGACACCATTATACTGTAGGCTGACACCATTATACTGTAGGCTGACACCATTATACTGTTGGCTGAGACCATTATATTGTAAGCTGACAACAATATACGACAAGCTGACATTATACTACAAACTGACACCATTATACTACAGGCTGACACCATTATACTACAGGCTGACACCATTATACTACAGGCTGACACCATCATAAAATCCATTGAATATTTATGTAAACTTAAGTCAATATATTTCATCTTAACTTTAAATAAGTCTAAAAATTACATCTTTTCTCCGTTATACTCCATTTCTATTAGTCATACATAAAATAATAATGCCATATTCTTATACCAGTTATGAGATGGGTGTATATTCACTGTCTGGTCTCTCTCTCCAAAATATGTATGGCGCGTGTATAGATTTCTTGTGGTATTAATATTGATAAATACATAAAAAAGCCATTTCTGTATTTCAACAATGCTTCGTACAGTTTATGTCTGTTGATACGTGTGTTGGTGTGTTTCTAGGCCTTAGGTTAAACAATTATTTCTTTTATTTGGGTTTAATTTTCTTATTTTTGGTTTATATTTTTTGTATTTTCTTATTTTTTGTTTATTTTTTTTCTTATTATTTTTGTAATGTTTTTTTTTTTGTTTATTATTCTTCAGTAAATCGTTAGGATGTTTCAAGATGTCAAAAATATGTAACTGGTCTTTTCTAATTATTCTTGTTTATTATTTATTATGTCTCTGTGTTTATATTTGGAGTGTTTATTTATCTCATGTTTGACTAGTCATTGCTGCCTCACGGAGACATTCGCAAATAAAATGTTTTATATTGAAACTTATTTTGTGTTTTATTTTTATTCTTTTCTTGTAAGGACATATATACATACATACACATACATACATACATACATACATGTTATTACACATACATACATACATACATACATACATACATACAGAGAAATATACTGATAGATAGATAGATAGATATATAAAAAAAAAAATAAAAAAAAATAAAAAATAAAATAATAAAAAATATGATAAGTGAACAGAAAATAGAAATTAAAAAAAAGAGATAACTGACGAACATAATTAAATACCAGACTTTAACACTACAGGTTAATGATCAGAGGAGGGGGGTAAGGGGTAGGGGTAGGAGGGGAGGGAGGTAGGGGAGAGAGGGGATATATTTCAATAGGTGTCACTCTTTTAGATAATATTTCCCATAAGATCTTCACAATAATGCTAAACTGAGACTTCAAATTCCTTCCTTCCTTCTCTCTCTCGCTCACTGCTGTACTAACGCGTTACATAAAAGGCATATCTCCTCCATGATGCTGATAAGGTATAATATGTCTTATTCTTCATGTGTATTAAGGTCTTATTTTGATCGTGGTAGAGGGCCATGGGAGGGTAACGATGCCACATCTCATGCACGCGCGTGAGGTTATCTAATTGGACGATGCTGCCAGACGTATGATGTTATTATTTACATTATTTTTCTGAATTTGGGTGGATTTTAATTTTTTGGGGTCTATAGTTTTTTATTTGGGGGAATATATAAAAATATATTATAGTTGATATATCGAGTTAGTTTTTGTTGTGACATATACATCAACACTCGAGCAATATACAGTTAATTTATTCTAAAATACATTCACATTATAAACATCTAAAAATTATATCCAATCACTATTAAACATAATACGAAACTTACCTTAACACACCTAAACACAGACCTCAACACACCTTCCCACACCTAAACAGACACCCCAACACACCTTCCCACACCTAAACACACACCCCAACACACCTTCCCACACCTAAACACAGACCTCAACACACCTTCCCACACCTAAACACACAGACCCCAACACACCTTTCCCACACCTAACACAGACCCCAACAACACACCTTTCCCACACCTAAACACAGGACTCCCAACACACCTTCCCTGGCTGCCCTAAACACAGACCCCAACACACCCCTTCCCACACCTAAACAGACCCCAACACACCTTCCCACACCTAAACACACACCAACACACCTTCCTGCACCCAAACACATAGGACCCCAACACATCTCCCCACACCTAAACATAGACCTCAAACACCTTCCTACAGGCTCTAAACACACACCCACACACCTTCCCACACCTAAACACACACCCCAACACACCTTCCCACACCTAAACGCAACCTCGTCTCCAGTCAGCCAGGGAATGAAGTTATTGTGAGCGTGTCAGACAGCCATCCTCACTACACAGACACGACCATTACCAAGCTTACAGGAAGAAGAAGAAGAAGAAGAAAAAGAAGAAGAACAAGAACAAGAACAAGAACAAAATAATAAAAACACCAATAACAATAATAATAATATGAATAAACATAATATGATGAAGAGGAAGATAAACAAGAATAATACGAAAATAATAATAATAATAATAATAATAATAATAATAATAACAATAATAATAATAATAACAATAATAATAATACCACCTAAAAGCAAAAACAAAATAAAATGAAATAAAAATAGAAGATAAACAACCGTGAACCAAACCACGAATGTAGGAACAGGAAAAACAATAGAGAGAAAGAGAGAGAGACGGAGAATGAATCTTTTGAGAAATTATTATGGTTTAAGACGCGAACGTAAGAGAGAAGTAAAAGAAAATAAGATAATAAAGGGGAATAAAGTGTCGGTGTTGATTTAATGGACAATAAATAGAATTAGTGAGAAAGAAAGAAAAAGAACGGAATAAACAGATGAAAATGGAGAAAACAGAAGGAATTTTGTTATAAGAGGATGATGATGATGATGATGATGATGATGATGATGATGATGATGACAAGGATGGGGAGGAAGAAGAAAAGAAGATAAAGAAAAAGAATCAGACAAAATATGCGACAGACTAAAGTACACACACACATACACACACACGCACACACACACACACACACACACACACACACACACACACACACACACACACACAGACACACACACACACACACACACACACACAGAAAAGTCCTATCTTCTCTCCTCCTGAACCACGAACCGAGAGATTAAGACTCACTAATCCGAAGCATTTAAGGACAGAATAATGTATCAATCTACTGTTTCGGGTTCACAAGTCTCAACACTATACTGAACCATGCTGTAGCGTCTCAGTGATTCATTCATATTAATGTTTACAATAGAGACGGCCCCAAGATGTCTCCTTACACTTGACCCTCTCTACTTGCCTTCCTCTTCCTTTTCCCTACATATTTACCTCCCTTCCCCTCTTTGCTTCCCTTCTTACCTTTCCCTCACACACCTTTGCATCCCTCCCTTTCCTCCCCTCCCACCTTTCCTCCCCTCCACCTTTCCTCCCTTTCCCCTTTCCTCCCCCTCCCCCTTTCCCTCCCCTCCCCACCTTTTCCTCTCTCTAGCTATATAAACTAATGTATCATCATCCACATGACCATCAACACAGGTCCAAGGTTATCCTACACCTGACAGATATTTGCATCTCACTCCTCCTCCACCTCCTCCTCTTCTTTGTCCTCCACCTCCTCCTCCTCTTCTTCCCTCCTCCTCTCTCTCCCCTCTTCCTCCTTTTTCTTTTCCCCAACCTCCCTCCTCCTCCTTTTCTTCTTCTTTGTTCTCTCCCCATCATTCCCCTGCACCACCTCACTCCTCCTCCTCCTCCTCCTTCCCCTCCTCTCCTTCTCCTCTTCCTCCTTCTTCTCAATTACTTAACCAATCAATCTTACTTAATCAAATTTCAGCAACAATATAAGTAATTCTATCAGCGGCGGAGTTTGTTTATTTTCTGAAGACAAACAGCAGAGGGAGAGATGATGGGAAATAATTCTTTGTCTTTGATGAGAAATAAGTGATGGAGATGTGTGTGTGTGTGTGTGTGTGTGTGTGTGTGTGTGTGTGTGTGTGTGTGTGTGTGTGCTTTATCTCTCCCCTTTCCACGCTCCATCTTACCTTTCCATCCTCTACCCCTTCCCAAACTATCATCCTTCCTTTCTCTCTCACACTATCACACTATCCTCTCCTCCTCCCTTTCCACATCAACACTCCCATTCCCCATTAGTCTTACCATCCCTCTACTTTCCCTCCTATTCCCACACACCAGTTTCCCATACCCATTACCCTATCACCCCCTCCTATCCCCTAACCCCACCCCTCACTATCCAACCAACCACCCCATCCTTCCTATCCCCACTCACAATCATACCGTTCCTCCATCCATCCCCAAACAACCCATACCCTTCCCATCACCTCACACCCCCATCTCCCCATCTCACCCTGCTCCCACCCCTCACCCCTACCCTCACCCCCATACCTTTAACCTTCACCTCCTCTCACCTACTCACCTCCCACACACCTCACCTCACCCTCACTCCCCTCACCTCACACTCACCTCCCCTCACCCCCACCCCCACCTTGTATCAGGGCAGGTCGTCATGTCGGGGGGATATACATTTAATCATAACATCCTCAGCTGGAGAAGACTAACGACCACTGCGTGACGGACAGGTCAGTAAGTCGATCGGTAATGTTCACCTCCACACTGCGTACCTGTCGTAATTTGAGGGGCATCCTGGGGTATAGGCCAGGTGAGGATAATGCCAGAGTGAGGAGGAATATCTTAACGAGGGAAGGATTAATTAATATGAAGGACTGAAGAAGTGATTGGTCAGAGAAGAGGAACATGATGATGGTAAAATTTGTCTGATGTTCATGTGTGTGTGTGTGTGTGTGTGTGTGTGTGTGTGTGTGTGTGTGTGTGTGTGTGTGTGTGACTACAAACCAACAACCTTTTCAAAAACTAAAACATAAGTAAATGATTCAATATTTTTTAGTTTAATGTTACTTGACTCTTTCACTCTCATCAAACCTTTCTCTCCTGCCCTCTTCCTTCCTCTACCTCTCCCCCACCCCACCCTCTCTCCCCACCCCAACTCTGTCTCCTCCCCTACCTCTCTCCCCCCACCACCTCTCTCCCTCACCCCACCTCTCTCTCCCCACCTCTCTCCCTCAATCTCACCCTCTCTCTCTCCCTCACCCCACCTCTGTCCTCCTCCACTCCTCCTCCCCACCTCCCCATCCTGTCTCCCCACCCCCACCTCTCCTCCCTACCTCTCCTCCCACCTCTGTCTCCCCCACTCCCCTCCCTCCCCACCTCTCTCTCCCCCTCACTCCCCACTCTCTCCCTCCCCCACCCTCTCTCTCCCCACCCTACCTCTCTCTCTCCCCCACCCTACCTCTGTCCCTCCCCCACTCTCTCCTCCCCTCTACCTCTCCTCCCCACCTCTGTCTCCCACCCCCACTCTCTCCTCCCTCTACCTCTCTCCCTCACCCCTCTCCTCCCTACCTCTGTCCCTCCCCCACCTCTCCTCCCCACCTCCTCCCTCTACCTCCCCACCCCTACCTCTCTCTCTCCCTCACCCTACCTCTGCTCCTCCCCCACTCTTACATAACCTCCCTTGCCCCCACTCCACACCACCTCTCTCTCCCTCCCAGCATCCTCCCCTACCCCCAGCCCCTCTCCCCACGCCACACACACACACACACACACACACACACACACACACACACACACACACACACACACACACACACACACACACACACACACACACACACACACACACACACACACACACACACACACACACACACACACACACACACACACACACACACACACACACACACACACACACACACACACACACACACACACACACACACACATCACACACAACCTGCCGGCAACATCAAACACTAGATGAAAGGGAGGATAATAGGTAGGGGAGGAGGGAATGGAGGGATGGGAAGGGAGCGAGTGGAGGGAGGATTGAGGAGGAAGGATGATAGAGGAGGAAGGAAGGAGAGAGGGAAAGGAGAAGATGTGAAGAGGGAGGGAGGAGGGTGAGAGAGCGGATGGTGGGAGGATGGGGAGGGCACTGAGGAGGGAATGAAAAATGAGAAGAGGATAAGGAGAAAGGAGGCCATTATGGAGAGAGGGGAGATCAGAAGAGATGAGAGAAGGGAGGAGGGAAGAGAGAGAGAGAGAGAGAGAGAGAGAGAGAGAGAGAGAGAGAGAGAGAGAGAGAGAGCATAGAAGCAAAGAGTGAGTCATCAATCAGAATCCAGAAGGAGAGGATAAGGAAGGAGAGATGAAGGGAGAGGATGAGGTAGCAATGAGGAGTAGGAAGGAGGGGTAGAGAGGCAGGGAGTGTAAAGACCGGATGAAAATTTGAAGAGAGGAAGAAGAGAAGGTAGAGGAGGAGAGAAGAAGAAGAGGAGGATGGAGGCGAGAATCAAGAATAACTGGAAGGGATAGAGCAAAACACAGGATTAAAGAATGGGAAGAAGAGGATTGAAAAGAGAGATGAGATAGGGGAAAGGAGAAAGGAGCGATTAATTATCAACAAGGGGAGAGAGAGAGAGAGAGAGAGAGAGAGAGAATACTGCAAAGTGTTTGAGAAAAAAATAAAAAATAAAAAAATAGATAGAGAGTTAAATACACATAATGGTTGATTGCTATTGTATAAACATTGAGTTAAGATAAAACAATAATAAATATGTTTTTCTAAGAGGCCGCCATAGTGAAGCTTGACTCAGTACACACACCTTGTTATCATGACGCAGGTTTATTTTCTTAATTAAATATCTCAGGTTTACTTTGTCTGATGGCTTCTCTCAACACTTCTCCATTTCTTCATTATTTTACGAAATATTTATTCATAAAATGTTTTCGACAGTAGCCCTTAATCCCCCCTCAACTCCCCCTTGAACCCCTTCAACCCCTCTCAACCCTCCTCCACCCCTTAAAAATTGTCTATGTTATTACAAACTCAAATTCCCTAGAAATTATTTCAAAAAATTTCCTCCATTTTTCCAACAAAACAATAATGAACAATTAATATTTAGAGAACATAGACTACGATAATATAAAGAATCATATTAATCCATCTCAAACCATAAACAAAAGAGTTAAGAAATATATCCCTCCCTAATACTGTATATTCAGATAAAACAAATTCCTACACACTAAAAAAAGTTTGTGTAAATGAATAAATCAAAGGCTGTGGACGCAGGCACACGTAAATTACCAAATAAATCGGAAATAGAATAAACAGAGGAGCCGCCACGCTCCACTGAGCTTTAATTTTAGTCGTCACTGGTGTCAACACAAGCACGTGTCGCGTTTGTTTACATTCTCGTCAGCTGACCGTGCAACACATGGGTGGGCTGGACAACCCACTATTTACCTCTCATCCCGCGGGAATTTTAGCCTTTAAATCACCACTCCTTAAAGCTCATATAAGGCCCTTATAAAATACCTCTAAGTAATGGGTATTTTCATCACTAGATCCGCCCACCGTATGATTTAAATTGGCTTAAAATGGGAGGGTTGGAGGGAGGGAACCTTGTCAGGCGGCAGAGCTCCTGAAGAGGTCGCTGGGGGAGATCTTGCAGGCATATACCAAGCTGACCGAGACGTGTTGACTCTCCACGCCCCTGTTGAGTGACGTGGAGGGTCCTGCTTGTGGGAAGAGGGAGTGAGAGGGTGTGAGATGGACTGGGAGAGAGAGAGGATGAAGGAAGGCAGTGAAAGAAATGGGAGAGGTGGAAGAGGGGCAAACAATGAGATGTAGAGGGCATTGGGCATACGGGAAGAGAGAGAGAGAGAGAGAGAGAGAGAGATTGTCGTAATTAGTTAGTGAAGTATTTCGTTATTATCATAGCCATTGTGATGGTTAGATATTAAAATAGTTAAATTAGATATTGACGTAGTTAGAGGCTTACGTAGTTTGAGACTGATGTAGTTGAATATTGACGAAGTTAGATATTTACGTAGTTAGATATTGGCGTAGTTAGATATTAATGTAGTAAATTATTGAGAAATATGACCCAGGATAAAGCAGCTCTGGGGTTCTCAAGATGCAGCAAGTTCTAAGCGGATGATGTAAAGTCCATTATATCCCCGTGTTTATTATGAGGCCGAGTCATACCTGAGGCCCAGTCATACCTTAAACCAATTAAGGCTGATTTATGCGTGATTACCTGCTGAAGCTGATACAATAGACTTAAGACTTAAGCTATGAAGGTCATTTTTAAAGTCCATATGCTGCTGAAAGGATAATATGTTAAGTTTGTCTCTTAACAGGTGATGTGAGAATGTGCTAATTGGCTTACCTGAGTTACCTGAGTTACCTGAGTTATGGTAATAAAGTTAAGATTCTCACAGGTACGGTCTTGGGGATTTTTCTCTTATGTCTAGAGGTGGATATAAATATATAGCAAATTATGATAGCGATGATATGAAGGTTTGGTTTGGTTAGGTTAGGTTAGGTCACTCCTCAACCCCTAACCCCTCACCCCTCACCTATCTCCTCGCTCCTCACCCCAACCCCTCCTCACCTATCTCCCCTCGCTCCTCACTTTAACCCTCACCTCACTATCTCCTCGTTCCTCACTAGCCCTACCCTAACCCCTCACCTCACCCCTATCTCCTCGCTCCTCACCCCAACCCCTCACCCCTCACCCCTATCTCCTCCCTCCACCCCAACCCTCACCCCTCACCCCTATCTCCTCGCTCCTCACCCCAACCCCTCCCCCTCCCCCTATCTCCTCACTCCTCACCCCAACCCCTCACCCCTCCCCACCCTATCTCCCTCGCTCCCTGCCCCCCCCAACCCCTCACCTCTGCCCCCTCTCCTTCGGCCTTTATGACCTTACAAGTTAATTCAAAAGGTCGTTTCCTCCTATCTCTCAAAATCCCCAAGGTAAACGTGTGCTGTGTTTGTGTGTGTGTGTGTGTGTGTGTGTGTGTGTGTGTGTGTGTGCTGTGTGTGTGTGCCTGCCTGCCACACATAATTCCCACCCAAGTACCCGGGAACAAACAGTTCACTTCCTGGAAAAAAATAATTTCTACCATTTAATTCAATATTTTTTTGGGGGGTGGTCGGTAAATTCAGTTTATTTTTCTAAAGAGTCAACAGGAGCGGTGTCAGCCATCTTTAATTACTGATCGGCTGACGTGTCAGTCTAGTCAGCTGTTAGCCAATCAAAACAAAGGCTCACAATTGCCCAGTGATCGATCAAACGGCAAATAATTATTAGCCAGTCAGAGCTCGGTTTTAATTGGCCGATCAAGACTCGCCTCTCATTAACCAATCACAGCTTAGTTATTATCAACCAATTAAATCTCGCTTGTAGGAACCAATCATAACTCTGCTTTCTGAGCCAATTAGAGCGAGGCTATTATCAACCTATCAGAGCTTAATACCCATCGATCTATCAGGACAAGAAGAATGTTCATATATGGACGAAATAATAATAAATGAATAGATAAATAATGGAAGATTTGTGATGCTGTTTATGGACTCCAGCTTAACCTTTGAGTGTGATATGTTAGGTACTGGCCTGACCCCTCTCTCTCTCTCTCTCTCTCTCTCTCTCTCTCTCTCTCTGACCTAACCTATTCTAACCTAACCTAACCTAACATAACCTAACCTAACCTAACCCTTTTTAATTTTACCGAACCTAATGTGACCTAACCTGACCTAACCCTTTTTAATTTTACCTAACCTAATGTGACCTAACCTGACCTAATCTGACCGGTATTATTTAACCTAACATAACCTAACCAAATCTAACCTAGAATAAGCCAATTTAATTTAACTTAACCTAACGTAATCCAAACAAAACCTTAACCAAACATTGAACACAAATAGTAAAAAACTTTTGTCTAATTTACAGCTAAAGATGAGGAGGAAGATGATGATGAGGAACCAATTATTTTCTTGTGTCAATGAGGTCGTGGTGGGGGCCCCGTTAGCCTCGATGATGGCCAGGTAAGATGGTAAAAGAGTTGATTATGTGGTATAGCTGACACCCCTCCTCCGCCTCCTGACCGCCAGCACCACGCAACATCCTCGCGCACTCCGCCACACAAACTAGTTCCTTTCTTTTGTGTTTTTTTTATCTCTTTATGTTTTTCTCTCTTTCTCTTTATCTATTTTCTTGTTTTCTACCTGGACTTTTTTTCTAGTTCTCTTTGAAATAACAGCAAGACAAACAAAACACTCCTATAAACGGACCAATCAACACTTAGATAAACATAAACACCCCCATAAACGGACCAATCAGCACCCAGACAAATAAAAACACCCTCAAATATAGACCAATCAACACCCAGACAAAAATAAACACCCCATAAATGGGCCAATCAACACCCAGATAAACATAAATACCCCCAAAATGGACCAATCAACACCCAGATAAACATAAACACCTCCATGAACTGACCAATCATCACCCAGATAAACATAAATACCCCCAAAATGGACCAATCAACACCCAGATAAACATAAACACCTCCATGAACGGACCAATCATCACCCAGATAAACATAAAAAAAACATAAAAGGACCAATCAACACCCAGACAAATAAAAACACCCCCAAATAATGGACCAATCAACAGCAAGACAAACAAAAACACTCCCCAAAAATGCACCAATCAGCGACGTGCGTTACAGTGAACTGGATCGCACTTCATAAATTTAAGAGAGAATACTATCACTGGTCTTAAAGAATTAATCAAAGCGAATGAATACTCTACACCCTCCTGTGTTGAGGGATTAAAATACTTGTGGTGAGCAGCCAGACCCAACTCAGCCGATACTTCAATTTGCCCTCTCAACGGGGAGTCTCTCAGTGGGGTGAGGGGAGGGGAGAGATTGGGGGTGGGGTGAGTATAAGGGGGTTAGGGGTAGAGATTGGGGGCGGGAAGGGTGTGGTAGGGTGTTTGTGGGAGGTGTTAGGGATGTGTGTGAGAGAGAGAGAGAGAGCAGGGAAGGAAGAATATGGAGGGGGTGGAAAGGTGAGTTGGGGAAGAAAGAGAGGATGTGTGAGGGTGAGGAGGAAGAGGTGTGGGGGGAGGGGGGGATATAGGTGAGAGACAGGGGGGTACGTGCATGTGTATGTATGTGTATGTGTTTGTGTGTGTATCTGTGTATGTATGAATGCATAAAATAAAATTAATTCCTTAACATATTTTATTTCACTTACTCTGAGTCGTCTACATACACTAAGCAACTACCCAAAACATACTCTGGAGGTGCCGGGGATCGAACCCGGGGCCTCTCACATGCAAAGCGAGCGCTCTACCACTGAGCTACACCCCCTGTGGACATGAATTTATTGGTAAAATTGTATAGAAACGAAAAACATAAAAAAACGATAACAGAAACGAAGAGAAGAATAACGTAAGAATAAGAGAACAAGTTACGAAGGCTAGATTAATGTAGCAGACAGTAAGACGCACGTCAACACTGTGCCAAGGGGGAGGTGTCTGATGGTAGCCTGCGAGATAAGAAAAACATGACAGATGAAATTAAGATGTTTGGAGTCTCGCTGCGGACACGGGAGACTCGAGTCATACATACATACATACATACATACATACATACATACCATACATACATACATACATACACGGCACCTCCAGTGTATATTTTGTTTCGTTTCGATGTTATTGACGGTCAACAAGATCACGTTTTAAGGGTTAATAGTAAGGGTAAAGGGGTACTGGAAGTAACATTAAGGGTATTAATGGTGGTAAGGGGAATGGGCTAGTGGCAGCAGTAGTAGTAGTAGTAGTAGGAGGAGGAGGAGGAGGGAGGTGATGAGAGAGAGAGAGAGAGAGAGAGAGAGAGAGAGAGAGAGGTTTTCTATATGATTATAAGAGGTAGACTGAGGCGAAGGTTATTACGTGAGATTACCAAGTTGGGGACGTGTGGTCTCTCCGTAAGCACTACTCTATCTATACGTTGTTAAGTCCAATTATCAACAATTAAATGACTCTATTAACTTATTTTATTTCAGGAAAAGTTATGTCAGAAATATACACGCGCGAAATGTGTGTGTGTGTGTGTGTGTGTGTGTGTGAGTGTGTGTGTGTGTACTCCAATTTATACATTTGTTTACCTACACGTCAAGGTAACAAGGCCTCCCACAGCCAGGTAAACACCATTGAGGCCTGGCAGCGGGAAGACCTATATATTCAGTGATGTTTTGTGGTCCATTTAAACCAAATTATGGGTTGACAGGGCGAGGTAACGGGAGGCAGGTGAGGGGGCTAATTAGTCTCGGTGGGCCGTGGCAGGTAAACAGACCTCGTACTCAGGTGGAGGTTCACTCGTGACTCACAGGAGGAATGTGTCGGTTTTGACAGGAAGGAGAGAGAGAGAGAGAGAGAGAGAGAGAGAGATTATAATTTCCATGAACTGCAAAGGAAACACAAGGGTCAATAATAATAATAATAATAATAATAATAATAATAATAATAATAATAATATGAGTAATAATAATAATAACAACAACAAACTCCTTTAATCAACACCATAAACAATGGCAACCAACCCATTCATAAACAAAAACATTTATAACTAGAACAAAAAACATAAACAAAATAGAGAGATGGAGAGAGAAAGAAAGAATTTATGAATGAAATTTACTACATTATCAAACGCTCGATACACAACAACAACAAACCGCGGCCTCAGAAATCACATGTTTTGATCTGAACTTGGGGATGCGCGCGCAAATAATTTTTAATGTGCGTCTGTTTTCCGATGCGTAGATAAGAGCGGCGGTAATAATATATGAATACACGTTATAAGATAAAGATGAAGCCGTTTAGTACATGAGTTGTATATAATTATTTGGTGAATTAGACACGAGATAACGGAGGAGAGAAGGTGTGGGTGCAGCGAGGGGGAAGGAGGGAGGGAGGAGAAGCATGGAGGGTGTAGCTGGTGGAGGATGAATAGTGTACTAGTGTTGGAAGGAGGTGGAGAAGGAAGGGGGGATAGGAGGAAGAGGAGGAGGAGGAGGAGGAGGAGGAGGAGGAGGAGGAGGCAAATAATAGGGAGAGAGAAGAAGAAGAAGAAGAAGAAGAAGAAGACACACTTATTGGTATAAAGGTGAACCTGACTTCACCTCCAGGAGTCGCAGAGTCTTAATAGAGACGTACACCTGACTACACCTGAGGGCCTTGGCTTTCTCTTCTCAGCTCTCGTAAAAGGTGTAACCAATACCCAGTTCTAATAATCCATTATACGGCCTTATTCATAAACAATAGGACTCCTCAATAGCGGGCGTGGTCCTCCGTGGGGGACTGTAGAACAAGGGTAGGGGGTAAAAGTGTATATAGGACTAAGGTAACCTGACCCTTAATACCCTAAGTAATAAAGGTTATCTCATTAGCCTTACCTGGTCATCCACTACAGTCTTACCAGAAGCAATACCTAAATAAATGAACATCGATCCATCATCAAGGGGATGTGGCAACTGTGTAAGCGTATAGACAGCCAGCCATCAGAGTTTTACCTGTGTAGTGCCGTAATGAGGGATGCTGTCAGTACACCTGTTTAAGTAGGTTGGTCAAGAGTTTATTTTAAGTATATTTGGAGATTTATATTTTTGAGGGTATCTGTTATGTTTGGGTGGGGAAGGGAAAGGGTAAGGGGAGGGGAGGGGGAAGGGGGAATGAGGGGGAGGTGGAAGGTTGAAGGAAGGGAGGGAGGGAAAGTGGAAGGAAGGAGGAAGGAAGGGAAGGGGAAGGGGGAATGGATGGCGGGGGGGAGGTGGAGGTGCAAGGTTGAAGGAAGTCTAATCATAAAAGTAATGTTATTTTATTAATTTGGTTGTCTGCTTAGAAGGACACAGAAAACAGCAGACAGAAAAGAAAGACAGATATATAAACTTAAATTACCATACTATACCAACAAACAAACAAACAAACAAACAAACAAACAAACAAACACACACCAACATACACCAACATACACCAACATACACCAACATACACCAACACACACCAACATACACCAACATACACCAACATACACCAACATACACCAACATACATCAACATACATCAACATACACCAACACACACCAACATACACCAACATACACCAACATACACCAACACACCAACATACACCAACATACACCAACACACACCAACATACACCAACACACACCAACATACACCAACATACACCAACATACACCAACATACACCAACATACGTCTCCAAACTCGTATTTACACAATATAAAATACGTAAACAACACTGAATATATCGAACATTTTACGCTATTTTGCTACGTTATATTTACCTTAGTCACGGTCTATTGCTTAAGGCGAGTATGACGTCACGGCTCTATTGTTTGAGGCGAGTATTACGTCACGGCTCTATTGCTTAAGGCGAGTATGACGTCACGGCTCTATTGTTTGAGGCGAGTATTACGTCACGGCTCTATTGCTTAAGGCGAGTATGACGTCACGGCTCTATATAATGCAATTGACTGTGTTCAGGGTTAATACACTCCACTAACTGACAGACAGACACTGAAACAAACAAACAACTTAGATTTGAGTAAGTTAGATGTTGAGAGAGAAGAAAAAAAAAAAAAAAAAAAATACCCACACAGAATGAAATAAAGAAGAAATCATTATTGGACTCTACAACAAAAATAATTACGAACGAGGGAGAGAAAGAGCGAAAAAATATAGAAAAAAAGATAAACCAAAGAACAAAAGAAAAAACAAAAACAAAATAAGAATAAATAAAAAGAAAAATCACACAATCTCACAAACCCAAATCAACAAATTAAGTTATAGAGAAGAGAAAAAAATCACCTAAAAATAATGGTTGTATATGAACCACACACACACACACACACACACACACACACACACACACACACACACACACACACACACACACACACACACACACACACACACACCTTCCCTCACCTGGCTCAAACCTCATTTCCATATTCTCATGCAAATCACTAATGGCTCTCCCACCCAAAAAGCCATAATTCGAGGCGTGATTGAGATGAATGAGGAACTTGATTTAAACGTATACTGTATATATATTATATTTTTTTTACACAGCATATCAAATTTACAAGGTTCGTCCATTGTGGTGTGTCTAAGAAGCTGGGGAGGGTAGAGATATAGAAGATAGATAGATAGATAGATAGAGAAGATAGATATATAGATAGATGGATAGATAGATAGATATATAGATTGATAGATAGATAGATAGGTAGTGTAGAGAAACAGATATGTGCGGGTAAATAGATCGGTGGATGGATGGATGGAGGCGGGGAGGGGATCAACCCATCTCGACAGACAGACATTAAGACAGACAGACAGACAGACAGACAGACAGACAGACAGACAGACAGTGTGTTGTTTGCACACTGTCCGTAACGGTGATTAACCAACCAGCCAACCAACCACAAGACCACACCAGTCACCTAATGATCCCATCCACATAACTGTGTCTTAACTGTAGGACTGCCCATGGCACTTGACATAATTACTAGGTAGTGGTTAACATGTCTTATTAAGTAAGTGGTACCTTAAAGGCTCAACCAAAGTGGGTGTTCGTAATCACAGCTCGACACACATGGACACCGTTGTTCGAAATGGTTTGTTTTGTCCGGAATTTCTAGTTGGGGAAAGAACCTCTCTCTGGGACGAGTCATTAATCGTTCCAAATTATTGTTGGGATTTTCTAAATTGTGTTAAATATTTTTATGTTCAAAATGTATTGTTTTACTTTTCAGAATTATATTTTTTAGTTTTAATTATATTCGATATGTTCAGCAACAAAACAGAACTATTTGAAAATCTTGAAGATCGCAAACACCCACCAGTACAAAATCACACACACACACACACACACACACACACACACACACACACACACACCACACACACACACACACACACACACACACACACACACACACATCGAAGGGTTAGAACACCTTGGCGTTGCCTCTACAGCTGCCAGGGTCAATAGTTGGCCCCTAACCCCCGGCCCTCCGCTTAACTCATCCTCCCTACAGGAATATCACCAAGTTCTTACCATCATTTACAATTTAGTTTCTGAAAGGAGTAGAGTCAGTGTTGAACATTGATGAACAGCGATGAACAGTGCTTAAAGCCAGTGAAATCAACGTTAAGAAGTCTTGGCCAAGTCAGCCTTCACACTCACCAGTAAGGTCCCAGAGATAATCCCTCACGAGACCCCACACCAGCTGATGACCAGACGAGGTGTTAATCGGTCCACACTGAGACCTGACCTCCACACCTGACTGTGAGGGACCACTATACAACACGTGTCATAATCAATGTCACTCACAAAATCGTAAAGATACTTTTGGGAGAGAGTTTATCGGTTATATCTTCGTGTACATATTTATCCATCTGTCTACCAACTGTTTACCATCTGTCTACTTGTGTTATGATCTCTGTCTCGTATTCTTTACTGTGCACGATGCTCGAGGCCTTAACTTGAGGCTTTTGTGCCAACTTTTTTGTGCACAAGACTTTGCGTGTGAGTGGGATGGCGTGAGCTGCAGCATACACAGGAGAGTGCGTGCAGAGGCGAGACTTTAGGAGAGGTTGCGTGCACGTCTCGGCATGTTTACTAACACCGTGAGTGAATAGTTGACTGTGAAGCATTAATGTGTGTGTGTGTGTGTGTGTGTGTGTGTGTGTGTGTGTGTGTCTTTATATATACGCATAAACGTGTATCACTCTTCCTCATACTCAGATGATTGTGTGAGGGAGGGAGGGAACGTGAGGGAGGAGGAGAGAAGGAGGGAGGTAGAGAGGAGGAGATATCGATGGTGAAGGATTCTTACACGGTCGTGTGTTGATTGAGGACAACAACAACAACCAACTGTGATTCACTACCAGGCTTAGTTAATCCTCTTTCTCTCTCCTCCACCTTCCTCTCTCTTTAGTTCCTCTTTCTCTCTCTCCTCCCACTCCCTCTTTCTCTCTCTCTCCTCCCTCCCTCCCTTTCTCTCTCTCCCCTCTCTCTCTCTCCCTCCCTCTTTCTCTCTCCCTCCCCACCCCTCTTTCTCTCTCTCTCTCTCCCTCCCTCCTTTCTCTCTCTCTCCTCCCTCCCTTTCTCTCTCCCCTCCTCTCTCACTCTCCTTCCTCTTCTCTCTCTCTCCTTCCTCTTCTCTCTCTCTCCTCCACTCTCCTTCCTCTTCTCTCTCTCTCCTTCCTCTTCTCTCTCTCTCCTCCACTCTCCTTCCTCTTCTCTCTCTCCTTCCTCTTGCTTTCTGTTTTTCCTTAGTTTCCCCTTTCTTCTCCTCTTTCGTCTTTACCCTTCTTTTCCTCCTTCCTCTTTTTCCCCTCTTCATTTTCCTTCCCTTGCTCTCATCCCCTCCTTCCTCCTCTTTTTATTCTCTCTCCTTACTCCCTCCTACCCATCATCTTCTTCCCCTTTCCCCCTTCTCTTCCCCTCTTTCTCACTTCTTCTTCCCTCTCTCTCTCTCTCTCTCTCTTCTTACCCCTCTCTCTCACTATTATCTTTCCCCTTCTCTTTTTCCTCCTTTTCTTCTCTCCCTCCCCTTTCATGCTCCTCTCCCTCCCCTTACATGCTCCTCTCCCCCTTCTCTTATGCTCCTCTCCCCGTGCCTGCCCTCACCCCAGATCACATAAACAAAAGAGTAAAATTAGCATATGTAAGCGCTTTGTCCCAGGCAAGGCGGCGACCACGTTGGACGCCTTACCTACTCACCCTACCCGCCACACACGTTGTGACCTCTCTCTCTCTCTCTCTCTCTCTCTCTCTCTCTCTTAGTAATATATATTTCCCTTTATTTCTCTTATTTTAGCAAATTTTTTCCTATTTTTTCTCTTGTTTTCCATCACTCTCTGGCTTTGCCCCCCCCTCTCTCTCTCTCTCTCTCTCTCTCTCTCTCTCTCTCTCTCTCTCTCTCTCTCTCTCAGGATAAAGTCGTTTTATTAGCATGTCTGTGTTACCTGGAAATGGAGAAGAGTTGAACACCTTTGATATAAGTTACCTGGTCAAGAAGAGTGTTAAAGAAGGTGCAGTAGTAATGGTAGTTGTTGTAGTGGTAGTAATAGTGATAATAGTAGTAGTAGTAGTAGTAGTAGTACTCCTGGATAAGAATCCAGGATGTAGGCCTATAGGAGTGGGGGAAGTGCTGTGGCGGATCATCGGAAAATGCATAATGGAGGTGGTAAAGGATGATGTCAGGGCAGCAGCAGGGAACCTACAAGTGTGTGCTGGCCACCAGGCTGGTGGGGAGGCTGCCATTCACACCATGAGAACGATATATGAGCAGCGTGATTGTGAGGCAGTTTTCCTGGTGGACGCTTAAACGCATTCAACATACTTAACCGCAAGGCCGCACTGCACAACATGAAGATCAAGATGTTGTTGTTGCTGTTCTACTGCTACTTCTACTACAACAACAACAACTACTATAACTATTACTACCACAACTCCAACACAACCACCACCATCAACACTACCACCACCACTACTCCTACTACCAGCACTACTACCAACAGTAATAATACCACTACTACTACCATCGCTATCACTACTTCAACCATCACTACCACCACCGCCAATACTACCAATACTACTACTACTACCACCACTATCCACCACCACCACTACCACCAACACTCCCACTACCACCACCACCACTACTACTACCACCACCATCACCAATACTACTACTATTACCACCACTATCCACCACCACCACTACCACCAACACTCCCACTACCACCACCACCACTACTACTACCACCACCATCACCACTACTACTACTACATATGGGACCATGAATGAAGACTTATGAATGGACGTGCATTGATTTGTCAGCTCGGCCTGTGATTGGTTGAAGGAGCCAAGCGCTGGGGTGGGTATGGGAGGTGAGACTCAGAATATAGGAGGCAGAGATTCCCAGCCTAGAAAAGTAAGATGTATATATGTGTGTGTGTGTGTGTGTGTGTGTGTCACTTACTGTTGTTGGTATGTTAGAGAATTTAAACATTCTAACAAACAAACTGCATTACCTCCTCTAACACCACCCACACACACACACACACACACACACACACACACACACACACACACACACACACAATAATAATAATGGTTGCCCCTCGTGTAACGAGGATAGCCGGCCCAAGGGCCACCTAGGCGTGAATTGTTTAAGGTGTAGAAGCAGTCACCATCACAACAACCACACCCTGAGTTAACAAGCTGCATGACCCAGTGTCAAGGAATAGTCCGAGAACACCGGACAACTCGCCAACTGCACTGGCTAACCATCACCCCGGAATACGATCCGCAAATCGGTTAACATTCAGGTCCCCAATTACTGCTGGGTAGACAGATGCAAATGGCGTAAAGAAACTTGCCCATAGTGTCACCCTGCCCGGGGATCGAACCCTGGTCCGCTCGCTTGCGAGGCGAGGATGCTAACCATTACACCACAGGTCGCCACACACACACACACACACACACACACACACACACACACAAACACACACACTCACACATGATATACTATGATACAAATAGTGCAAACGCGCATACACACACACACACACACACACACACACACACACACACACACACACACACACACACACACACACACACAAGTACCTTTTGATAAACGGTGACAGCTAAAGAATGGAGAGAGAAAACTCAGGTTAAGCAGCAAAGATGAATGAGAGTTGAGGGTGGAACAATGGGTTGAGGGAGTCAGTTGAGTGGAGTCGTGAACAGGGTTGAAAGACCGAGGTAAGTGGTTGTGTGTGTATGTGTGTGTGTGTGTGTGTATGTGTGTGTGTGTTGAGTTTGTGTGTTTTTGTGTGTGTAAATATAATCATAAATCGAAAATTACCTTTTCATGACAGGAATTCATAGCATATAAATTCATCCATCCACCCACCCACTCATCCACCCACCAATTCATCCACCCACCCATCCATCCATCCACCCATCCACCCACCTACCCATCCATCCATCCATCCATCCATCCTTCCATATCTTTGCAACTGCCCTCATTTCTCTGAATACAAATTTCTGCGACAAGATACAGAGGGGTAGAGAAATAACATAGTCTGCCTCTCAACTCGAATTTCCCGTTTTCTTCCATCAGTAACTCCTATGCCGGACAAATAGTGATCCACAACACTACCGAGTTCTTGTATTGATCCATAACACCTGGTGCTGACAGCTTTGAGGGGAGACTATAGTAAGATGAAACTGTGTGTGTGTGTGTGTGTGTGTGTGTGTGTGTGTGTGTGTGTGTGTTTTAACCTGCTGAGTACGATGCTAAAACACCTTAAGTACTATGAATTATCCCATTGTGTAAGATATAATAATTCCTTGAGTACGATAGCTTAACCAAATGAGTACACACACACACACACACACACACATACTAACTCCGAAAAAAACACGAAAATAAAGAAACAAAAAAATATATCTTCAAAAGCCGCCGACACATCCAAACCTCAAACCGAATCTCCGGAATGAAGCATCAAGATGAACCCCCATCGCCCGAACAGACTCTTACGTCCCTTACACTGGTCTCCCTTAAGGGCCACATATGTCGCCTTCAATCACTTTATTAAAGCCAGTGCAGCTAGAGACCGGGACGTAAAGCCAGGGGTCGTCTTAGTGGGGCGGATGTGACAAGGGTTCGACACAGTGAAAATTCTTGCTTGTGTTCTAATGCAAGGCGGTATGTTCACGGCGACACATTCTTGTTGACTACGAGGTGGCGTGTGTGTGTGGGGAAATGGAAAAGTCGATAGAATATTGGTCATGTGAGAGAGTTTGTGTGGGTCTCTCTCTCTCTCTCTCTCTCTCTCTCTCTCACACACACACACATACACATTATTATTTTGTCTCGTATGAAAATATTATAAGAATTATTCTCCACTACGTAACCCGGTGTTAACATCGACACTGTTTGCTTTAAGGCACATTCTCTCCTTCACTCTCCCTCACCCACACTGTCTTACCCTCCCTCTCTCTCTCTCCCTCACCCACACTGTCTTACCTCCTCCTCTCTCCCTCACCCACACTGTCTTACCCTCCTCTCTCTCTCCCTCCACCCCACACTGTCTCTTACACTCCTCTATCTCTCTCTCGCCCACCTCTCCCTACCCTCCCTCCCCTCCTCACCCCACACTGTCTTACCCTCCACTTCCTTCTCTCCCTCTTCCCCTCTCTACCCTCCTCCTCTATCACTCCCCTCACCCCCCACTCTCCCTACCCTCCTCCCTCTCTCCCTCCCCTCACCCACCTCTCTTACCTCCTCCCTCCCTTCTCCCTCCCTCACCCACACTCCTCTTACCCTCCCTCCCCTCTATCTCTCCCTCACCCCACTGTCTTACCCTCCTCCCTCCCTTCTCTCCTCACCTCCTGCGGTTGGGGTGGGGGAGGTGGGGAGATGGGGGGGGTGTTTGACTATGTAATTAAGTCACTCCCCAATATTACGATTTTTTGGTACATAATTTTGTTGTCAGTAGATCGTGTGATAAACCTGATTACCTGGTTGCTGGCCATTATCTCCCGCCAACTACCTCACTACGACGGGGGGAAAAAACTCTCTCACCCAATATCGACATCTCAGCTCAGCAACATTCTCAGAGGCGCTTAAGACAATTTTGATTTTCTTTTAAGGTGGAAATATTCACGTCTCCTCTCCGTTAGATTCTTTTAAATTGGGCATAGTGGTGGTGGTGGTAGTGGGTGGTGGTGGTGGTGGTGGTAGTGGGTGGTGGTGGTGGTGGTAGTTGGTGGTGGTGGTGGTGGTGCAGTGTGGTGGTGGTGGTGGTAGTGGTGGTGAGGGGTGTGTGTGGTGGTGGTGTGTTGGTGGTGGTGTGGTGGTGGTGGTGGTGGCAGTGGTGGTGGTGGTAGTGGTGGTGGTAGTGGGTGGTGGTGGTGGTAGTGAGTGACATAATGGTGGTAATGGTTAATGTTGGTGGTGGTAATAATGATGGGGTGGTGGTGGTAATGGTGGGGTAGTGGTGGTAATAGTGGTGGTGGTGGTGTGGTGGTGGTGTGTGTAATGGTTAGGGTAGTGCTGGTGGTAGTGGTGGTAATAATGATGATAGTGGTACAAGTAGTGGTGGTAATAGTGGTGGGAGTGGTGGGAGTGGTGGTGGTATGGTGGTAAGTGGTGGTAGTGGTGGTAGTGGTGGTGGTAATAGTGGTGGTAATGGTGGTATGTGGTGTGTGGTAGTGGTGGTATAGTCAACATCTTAATCTCAATACCTCCATTAAACCCAGATAGCAAATTTTATATTAGCCATAAAACCTTCTTACACTCAAGGCTCCTTATTTACCATTCTTCACTCGGTAAGGTCTCTCTCTCTCTCTCTCTCTCTCTCTCGACGGGTGGCTGGCACGGCCTCACGACCTAACAGAAGAGGAAGGATGTATTGAAGGTGTGTGTGTGTGTGTGTGTGTGTGTGTGTGTGTGTGTGTGTGTGTGTGACAGGGAGAGGTGTGTTGAGGTGAGTGGGAGGATGGAGGGTGTGTTGAGGTGAGTGGGAGGAGGGAGGGTGTGTTGAGGGTGGTGGGAGGAGGAGGGTGAGGGTGAGTGGAGAGGAGGGAGGTGTGTTGAGGTGAGTGGGAGGAGGGAGGGTGTGTTGAGGTGGGGGAGGAAGTGGGAGGAGAGGAGGAGGGTGTGTTGAGGTGAAGGATGGAGGTGTGGAGAGGAGGAGGAGGGTGTGTTTGTGAGGGAGCCCGAACCTTTGTGTGGACGTGCTTTCTAATGGTAGGGGGAGGGAGGAGAGGGGGAAGGGTTTAGGGGGAGGGGCTGGGGGAGGGGGGACATGCAATCCTTCCTGGCGAGCTTAATTCATTGTTGTTGTTTTCATCATCATCATCATCATCATCATCATCTTCTTCTTCTTCTTCTTCTTCTTGCTAACACCACTAAAACCATCACCCACACCACCATCCACGTCACCCACCCACACCACCACCCACGTCACCCACCCACACCACCACCCACGTCACCACCCGTCACCCACCCACACCACCACCCACGTCACCCACCACACCATCACCCACGTCACCCACCCACACCACACCACCATCCACGTCACCCACCCACACCACCACCCACGTCACCCACCCACACCACCACCCACGTCACCCACCCACACCACCACCCACGTCACCCACCCACACCACCATCCACGTCACCCACCCACACCACCACCCACGTCACCCACCCACACCACCACCCACGTCACCACCCATGCCACTATAAACAAAACATTACTACACAACACCTCCACCTTTCACATATTCTCTCTCTCTCTCACCACCAAAAGCCAACACAATTTGCCACAGATGACAGTCATGATTACAGGCAAGGATGGACCGTGACTGAACCCCTCTCGTGCCTTCAAAATTACTAACCTTCTCCAACTCTCAAAGATGCCCTGAATAATATCGACTCAGGGAAAATTTTCTTGTTTTTGGTTGAGTGATTAAGTTCAGGGGCTTCGTATAAGGTTATTTTGTTATCTGTTTTGTATATCTTTGTTTTCTTATTTTGTTATTTTCTTTGTTATTTATTCTGTTATTTTGTTTAAGATAATAAATATTTTGTTAAGGTTAGGTTAGGTTAGAGTCTATGTCTGGCCATATAATGTATAAATAGATGCTTCTGGACAATTCATTATAGTTACATTTATATAAAGTTAATCCATAAATCCTGAGGACCTGTATAATGAAACATATATGAAAAGAAACCCTCCCTCCCTTATAAGGAAAACAACAGTATCAGTCAGTCAGCAGAGGCGGTCACTTGAACTATACAGCACCAGACAAAAATTAAAGAGTTGGAAATTGGAATCCTGTCTGGCGTCCCTCAGGCGGCTACCTTACCCCTCCTCCTTCCTGCCACCACTACCACCACCACTACTATTACTATTACCACAACCACTACCATCACCATTACCAGTACCTCTCCCACCACCACAAACACCACCCACAACATTACTACTACCACCACCACTACCACCACTATCACTACAACCATCCCCACCACCAACACGCTCACCACACCACCACCACTACCACCACTATCACTACAACCACTACCATCACCATCCCCACCACCAACACGCTCACCACACCACCACCTTCAGCGCCAGAGGGTGAAGGGCATGCTCCCTCCCTCAGACACAACAGATGATCAACAAGATAGCACCATAGAAAGGCTCCCGGCACTACCGTAATTACAAACTGACTACCAGCCTACCAGGAGATGGCTGTGTGAAGATAAAACATCCACTTGTGGCTCAGGAAATTTATCGTATAAGGAGAGGATGGAGTAGTGACCCCTGGCGGTGAAGGGGTTTATTACATGTTGTTTTCTCTGTTTTATGTTGAGTTCTTGTTTTTGTTTACCTAACCTAACCTAATATGTATTCGTCCTTGTGTACCGTACAGCAAGTTAGTGTGAACTATATAAAAAAGGAAATATAGAATTTATTTTTATTTCACAATTACCAAAAGTTTGTTACTCTAATTTATTTCCTCCCTATGACTCTCTCTCTCTCTCTCTCAGTGTAAAGACTTGACTGAATTACTCAGAATAGGCAAACTGTTCTCCAAGCTTTGTCAATAAATTTGTTAAACTAAACTCTCTCTCTCTCTCTCTCTCTCTCTCTCTCTCTCTCTCTCTCCGACAAGAGGCCTGGGTGGAGTGGTGGGGTGAGAGAGGCTGAGCACCATAAATGTTAACCTGGTGTATTGTGGGATAATTTGTGTGCCTGTGCTAGCCTTTACTACCCCCCCCCTTACACCCCCACCACCTGTACTGAGAGGCGCGAGAGAGAGAGAGAGAGAGAGAGAGAGAGAGAGAGAGAGAGAGAGAGAGAGAGAGAGAGAGAGAGAGAGATTTTACGTGTTTTTCAAGCTTAATTTAGTTTTACTTCTTACAAATAAAATCTGGGTTTTTTTGTGGGAAGAAGACGAATTATAAGTTTTTTTTTCAGAAGTTGGAAATTTAAACTGTGAATGAAGCCAAACCAAATCCTCCCTCCCTCCCTCCTCCCTCCTCTCTCCTCTCTCTCCCTCCCTCCTCCTCCTCCTCACGACACACACACACGCCATACATCACTCGCCTCAGTTTCACGGATATTACGCAAATTGTTACCTTTAAGCATTAATGTGTGCAAAAAGTGCAAAACACTCGACTCATTCATCATCTACTGGCGCCTGGATATTGATGGGGCTATGGAGCAGGCGGCGATCAGAGCAACCTGGGCGGGCGACATTACCGAGGGAAACCATTAGAACACACACACACACACACGGGTTAGATAGTAAGTGGGAATCAGATTATGAATTATGGCAGATTAGTATGTGGTATATATAACGACATTCAGATTATCCTAATATTATAACAGATTAATATGTAATGTCTTTGATGTTATAGTTTTTTTATAACTTAAAATCCTCTTCCTCCATCTCTCCTTCTTCCTCCTCCTCCTCCTCCACCACCATCCATGACCACCTCCACCCTCCATCACCATCACCATCACCATCACCCCACCATCACCTCCACCCTCCATCACCATCACCATCACCCCACCATCACCTCCACCATCACCTCCACCATCACCTCCACCATCACCCCACCCCTCCACCACCTCCACCATCACCCCCACCATCACTCCCACCTCCATCACCATCACCACCACAACGCAATGAGAAACTTCTGGCCCAAGATTAACACTCAATTCACAGACTGGCTTACGACTCTGTCCAGAACACGCATTCACCTCCCATCTCCCCACCTATCCTTCCCCCAACCAACCCATCCTCCCCTGCCCCACCTATCCCTCACCCTACCTCACCCATAATCCCCCCACTCCACCCATCCCCCACCCCTACCCCATCCTCCACCCCACCCATCCTCCCTGCCCCACCTATCACTCACCCCTACCCCACCTATCCTCCTCCCCATACCCCCACCTATCCTCCCCTACCCCACCTATCCTCCCCTACCCCACCTATCCTCCCCTACCCCACCTATCCCTCGTGCTAGGTAATTAAACATCATTATGAGGCCAAATAGTGTTTCTTACCTACGTTTATCCGACCGTAAATATAACCATAAAGTCAGTTGTTTGTGATGATCCGGTTAGTCGACACCACCATGGAGAGGAGGAGGAGGAGGAGGAGAGGAAGAGGTGGAGAGGAGGAGGAGGAGAAGGAGGAGGAGGCGGAGGAGGACGAGGAGGAGGAAGGGGAAAGGAGGACGAGGAGAAGGAGGAGGAGGAGGGGGAGAATAGGTAAAGAATTTGAGAAAGGAAGGGAGGGGGCAAGTGGATTTGGGAAGGATGGGGAAAAGGGAAGGATATAGAGAGTAGGATATGGGGAATGAAAGGGGACAGATTAACCTTAAAGGAAGAAATGAGAGATAGAGAGAAAGGAAAATCTCACAAAGGAAAGTGGAAAAGAAAAATGGGAGAGAAAGTGGCGTGATGAAAGACTGAAAGGAAAGGAGATGTGGATGATAAGATAAAAATGACAAGACAGGAAATATAATAACTGGTGACATGAAGGCGGACAAGTGATGAACGATAGCTCTCCCTTCCCATTCCATAGTGTCTTTCCCATGTACTTCCTCCTTCCCTTTCACCGGTTTATCTTTCTTTATCCCTATCTATCCTTCCTTAAACTTCCTTCCCATATATTTACCTTCCATTCAACTTTACCTTTACTAGTTCATTAGTTATATACCTATGATTGTTCGTCTTAGTAAATTATTGATCAAAATATAAACTTTATATAACTCAATTTTTTTTTATATTCACTTAAAGAATAGGCTGTAAATTTCTACGTAATAATAGTCTTAATACCTTTGTAAAAAAAATAGATTCTTTCGTAAATTTCTAAGAATTGTCACTTTCAATTTTATTTTTAAATGTTTGGAAAAAATACAATGTTAATGTCTCCTATTTTATTACAATAATATAAAGTTATTATAGCGGTTTAATGTAAAAAAAAAGTTTATACGATATTTTTAATCAAAAGTTTGAAGTTTTCATTATATCGTCGTAGAAAAAGTTTAAGTTGGAAAAGTTTCATTAACTATAATTTTTCCACTAATTTCCCTGAATAGAGATGTGGGTAGTGTGTCAGGGTGAGAGGGTATCAAAGTGTGAGAGGTGTGTGAGAGGAGTGCAAGGAGGTGTGAGAGGTGTGTGAGAGGAGTGTGAGGTGTGTGAGAGGGTGTGTGTGAGAGGTGTGTGAGAGGAGTGTGAGAGGAGTATCAAGGAGTGTGAGAGGAGTGTGAGAGGTGTGTGAGAGGAGTGTGAGAGGTGTGTGAGAGGTGTGTGAGAGGAGTGCCTGGTGGAACATTGTTAAACACTCGAGCCGTCAGACAACACAGTGTGGAGTGAGTTATTACACACTCACATAACCCATTACATACACACCTCACACCCGCCATCAATTACGTACACATGACCAATTACGTACACGTGCCCATGCCACAGTATGTAAAGTACACTCTTTCATATTAACACTGTGTTTTTCCGTACATGATGCCACGGACACACTTTCTCACGTACACATGTTCGTGATCCAGCTCTTGACGTACGGGAACTTGAGTCCACAGTCTGCTACGCACACGTACACACACCAGCAATCATTCTTCATGCACACACGTTCCTATCTATAATTCTCATGTACACACGTCCTCACAAAATATTTACGAACACACACTTATACCTACAGTCTGTTGACGCACAGAAGGACATAAGACTGGTTCCCACTCCGGTTATATCAATATACTCACTCCAGTAGTGTGGTGTATGTCTCATTATGATTCATTATATTGACACACTTCTTCACGTTAATTGCTTAGTGCGTGAGGAAGACTTAATGTGTGTATGTCTATGTGTACACCGACCCTCCTGTAGGTACACACACACACAAACACACACAATAATCCATGTATATAAAAAAATAAAAAATAAACAAATAATATCCCTAAGAATTTAACGATGGTCAATAAAAATATAAAAATAAATAATAAATATTTTGACCACGATATTAAGTTTTATAAAAAAAAAAGAAAAAGAAAAGAAAAATGTACAAAAATTTACGACGTCGACGAAAATACGAACAGAGACATCACGTTATTAGAGACCATTGATGTTGACGTGTACAGGTGAGGAGAGAAGATACGTGCCAACATGATAAGACTGTCAGAAAGATATAATTTATAACATAGGATAATTGTGAAGTATATCCTGCCTCAACACACACACTGTCATAAAAATAATAATAATTGAACATGCGGCAGGATACAATTTTCTTACACGTAGGAATTTGTTGAGGGACATAATGCCTGATTTATTCTGAGGGTGAAATGAATTCTTTTAGAGGCGCACATGACGTTGGCTCAGGGAGACGCCAGTGACAGGTGATGATCAGGGGAGTATAATATATGGCTGATATAATATTGATATATGACATTTTATATCGTATAAAATAACAGTGTAGTAACAAGGAGAGATGATATC
>NW_024743588.1:65000-150000 GCF_018991925.1 Homarus americanus
GGTGTGAGTTGTGTTAGTAGTAGTGGTGGTAGTGGTGTGGTGGTAGTGGTGGTGGTGAAGTTGAGGGTGGTGGATGGTGTTGGTGGTTGTGGTGGGTGGTGAGTTGTGGTGGTGGGTGTGGTGGTGGTGGTGGTGGAGGGTGGTGGTGAGGTGGTGGTGGTGGTGAGAGGTGTGGTGGTGGTGAGGTGGTGGTGGTGGTGGTTGGTGAGTGGTGGTGGTGTGGTGGTGGTGTGGTGTGTGGTGGTGGTGGTGTGGTGGTGGTGGTGTGGTGGTGGTGGTGGTGGTGGTAGTGGGTGGTTGGTGTGGTGGGGTGGTAGTGGTGGTGGTGGAGTGGTTGGTGGTGAGTTGGTTGGTGGTGTTGAGTTGGTGGTGGTGGGTTGGTGGTGGTGGTGGTGAGGGTGGGTGGGTGGTGGTGGTTTGGGGTGGTGGTTGGAGTTGGTGGTGAGGGGTGGTGATGTGGGTGGTGGTGTGAGTGGTGGTGGTTGGTGGTGGTGGTGTGGTGGTGGTGGTGGGGTGGTGGTGGTGTGGTGGTGGTGGTGGTGGTGGTGGTGGTGGTGGTGGTTGGTGGTAGTGGTGGTGGTGGTGGTGGTGGTGGTGGTGTGGTGGTGGTGTGGTGGTGGTGGTGGTGGTGGTGGTGGTGGTGGTGGTGGTGGTGGTGGTGGTGGTGGTGGTGGTGGTGGTGTGGTGTGGTGGTGGTGGTATGGTGGTGGTTAGTGGTGGTGGGTGGTGGTGGTGGTGGTGGTGTGGTGGTAATGGTGGAGTGTGGTGGTGTGAGGTTGTGAGTGGTGAGTGTGGTGGTGAGGTGAGTGGTGAGTGTGTGGTGGTTGGTGGTGGTGGTGGGGTGGTGGTGTGGTTGAGGTGGGGTGGTTGAGTTGTGGTGGTGAGTTGAGGTGGTTGTGATGGTGAGTAGTGTGGGTGGTGGTGTGGGTGGTGGTGGTGAGTGGTGAGGTGGTGGTAGTGGTGGTGGTGGTGAGTGGTGGTGGTGAGTGGTGGTGGATGGTGGTGGTGGTGGTGGTGGTGAGTGGTGGTGGTGGTAGTGGTGGTGGTGGTGGTGGTGGTGGTGTGGTAGTGGTGGTGGATTAGTGGTGGTGGTGTGGTGTGTGAGGTGAGTTGGTGGTGTGGTGGTGGTGGTTGGTGGTGGTGGTGGTGGTGGTGGTGGTTGGTGGGGTGGTGGTGTGTTGGTGGTGGTGGTGAGGGTGGTGGTGGTGGTGGTGGTGGTGAGTGGTGGTGAATTAGTTGAGTTGGTGGTGATGGTGGTGGTGGTAGTGGTGGGTGGTGGGGAAGTGAGAGTGGTGAATTGGTGGTGGTGGTGGTGGGTGAGTAGTGGTGGTGGTGAGTGGGTGGTGGTGGTGAGTGGTGAGGTAGTGGTGGTGTGGTGGTAGTGGTGGTGGTGGTAGTGGTGGTGGTGGTGGTAGTGGTGGTGGTAGTGGTGAGTTGGTGGTAGTGGTGGTGGTGGTAGTGGTGGTGGTGGTGAGTGGTGGTGGTGGTGAGGTGGTGGTGGGGTGGTGAGTGGTGAGGGTGGTTGGTGGTGTGGTGGTGGGTGGTGGGTGGTGGTAGTGGTGGTGGTGGACTGGTGGTGGTGGTGGTGGTGGTGGTGGTGAGGTGGTGGTGGTGGGTGGTGGTGGTGGTGGTGGTGTGGTGTGGTGGTGGTGGTGGTGGTGGTGGTGGTGGTGTGGTGGTGGTGGTGGGTGGTGGGTAGTGGTGGTGGTGGTGGTGTGGTGGTGGTGGTGGTGGTGGTGAGGTGGTGGTGGTGGTGGTGGTGGTGGTGGTGGTGTGGTGGTGAGGTTGTACAGTACGTGTGTATACTGCATATAATGTTATCGCCTATATGTGTGTTGTCTCTCTCTCTCTCTCTCTCTCTCTCTCCCCCCCTCTCTCTCATTCCCTTGAGGACCTGTATCTCTCCATGATGCCCTGTATCTCTCCATGATGTCCTGTATCTCTCCATGATGTCCTGTATCTCCCCTTGAGGACCTGTATCGCTGCAGGAGAACTCAATTATCTCCCAAAGTGTTCTCGTGGTGTGAGGAGTGTAAGTTAATGTGTCGTATGTTACAGGTAATGAACTTTAGGTCGTGACAGTCCCTCGCTGTTTTATTTTTACAATGCATGATGGGTGGAGGAGGCTGTTAGTCTTTTATTATTGAAGAAGATGAGAGTTTATATTGTTTAATCAAGGTATTTATATTGTGTGTGTGTGTGTGTGTGTGTGTGTGTGTGTGTGTGTGTGTGTGTGTGTGTGTGTGTGTGTGTGTCTGTGTGTGTGTGTGTCTGTGTGTGTGTACCAGCAAGAACTATGAGAACCAGGAAGTTCTTATCGAGGAGAGAGAGAGACCCAAGACTCCTCACCCTAGATTATATGCAAACAGAAGACTTCTGGAAGGATCCACTAACTCACTGGGCATTGACCTGCTCTGATTGGTTCCCGCCCCATGACGTATGTTCCTTGTGTGCAGCAGGTGTGTATCCAGCAGGTGTGCGTCAGCAGGTGTGTGTGTCCAGCAGGTGTGTGTCAGCAGGTGTGTGTCCAGCAAGTGTGTGTGTCCAGCAAGTGTGTCTTTCCAACAGTTGTGTGTCCAGCTTGTGTGTCCAGCAGTCTGTGTCCAACAGGTGTGTCCAGGTGTGTCTAGCAGATGTGTCCATCAGGTGTGGGCCCAGCAGGTTTGTCCAGCAGGTGTGTGTTCAGCAGGTGTGTACAGAAATGGTCCAAAATCCCACTCTGTTGTTAAGCCTCTTGCATATTCATTGAGGCAAGTTGGTGGCCTGGGTGATGGGTGGACAGGTGTGGGTGGGTGTAGGTGGGTGTAGGTGGGTGTAGGGGTGTGGGTGGGTGTGGGGGTGTAGGTGGGTGTGGGTGGGTGTGGGTGGGTGTGGGGTGTGGGTGGGTGTGGGGGTGTGGGGGTGTGGGTGGGTGTGTGGGGGTGTGGGGTGTGGGTGGGTGTGGGGGTGTGGGGGTGAGGGGGGTGTGGGTGGTGTGAGGGGTGTGGGGGGTGTGGGTGGGTGTAGGGGGTGTAGGGGGTGTAGGTGGGTGTGGGGGGTGTGGGTGGGTGTAGGTGGGGTGTGGGTGGGTGTGGGTGGGTGTAGGTGGGTGTGGGGGGTGTGGGGTGGGTGGTTATGGGGTGTAGGTGGGTGTAGGGGGTGTGGGTGGGTGTGGGGGGTGTGGGGGTGTAGGTGGGTGTGGGGGTGTAGATGGGTGTGAGGTGGATGGGGTGTATATGGGTGTGGTGGGTGTAGGGGGTGTGAGGGGTGTGAGGTGATGTAGGGGTGTACAGGGCTATAGGTGGGTGTAGAATGATGTGTAAAGGGGTGTAGGGAGTGAAAGTGGGTGAGGGGTGTAGGAAGATGTATAATGGGTGTAAGTGGGTGTAAGTAGATGGGTGTAGGTCGGTGTAGGGGGTGTAGGAGGATGCAAAGATGGGTGGGTGTAAATGGGTGTAGATGAGTGTACCGAGATGACTTGTATGAAACCTTGGTAACACTGTAGGTCACTTGTAACAGACTTTGGTAACACTGTAGGTCACTTGTAAGAAACCTTGGTAACACTGGATGTCACTTAACAGACCTTGGTAACGCTGCAGGTCAGAAAGGTTCATTCAAGGAAGTAAAATTTGTTTAATTTATATAGAGGGCGTTGTTATGGTGGGCCCCTCTCTCACATACATACATACATACATACATATGAATATATATATATATATATATATATATATATATATATATATATATATATATATATATATATATATATATATATATATATATGTGTGTTGGTGTGGAGAAAGTGTACTAAAATGTGTATGTATTAGCAGGAATTGTTTTCACAAATGTATGTACAGGTGTATGCAGGAGAATATTTGTGGAGAGGTGCCTGTCAAGACGAAGAGAGAGAGAGAGATGACCATAAGGACGAAGGTGTGTAGTCTTCCTCAGGAAATATGACCCATAACGACTCACCAAAATGGAGAAATACCATTTAGAAGCGAGATTTAACATTGTTTGCATGTGATTACTAGGTAAGTTATACCATTGTGTTGGCAGAACCCTACAGTGTAGCTACCTAGCGTCCTGTAATTACTAAGTCCTATGGGTCGGTCGTAAATATGTACAGGGGACGGCTGGGGGGGAAGGAGCCTCAAGAGTGTACGTACAGCCTAAATAGACTACAAGACCGACAGAGATCTATTCGTTTCTGTATGTTCGTTAAGACTTCTTCACTATACACCGCCAGCACCCTAGCGGGAGTCTGGTAAAACGCCCATCTGTTACCCAGGCGGTACAATTATAAGGTGAATTTACTACGTCTTAAGGAAGCGAAGGATTTTACCATAACTCACACTGTTTGTTGTATTTTGATGGGGACTTTTTGAGATAATTAGCGGGTTGGAGTTACGTTCTGGACTATGAAGGTTTATTATTTTTGTTCCTTATCTCGCACCATTTGTTTGTTTTTTTTCTTTGTTGAGGGTTTGAAAAAATTATCTCGAACTAATGACCTTCCTGGAGAAAGAAAGATGCCCTTTTGTTATTGTCTTCATAACTTACACAGTTTGTTGCATTTTCATTAAACACTTTGATTATATTGAAAATTACATCGATGCTGCGATGAATATTCTATATGTACACAGTTTGTTATAATTTACATGCGTATATTGCGTACACTTTACAATAAACAGTTTGTTACAGTTAGTATGCCGTATACCTTGTGATAACTACAGTTCCAATATAATACGGGTTTTGTTTACGTAAATTCTGTAACTTGTTGTAGTCTCTTAAAATGTTTGTCTGTTTACATAAAGGAAGACTCACTGTTTGAAGTAATTTATGACGACGTTACAAGAGAATTATTTAATTTGATTAACTTTACTAGATTGTCCTTCTTATTTCCTCTTATAAATTTAATTAACATGATTTATTTTTTATAATTATTTTATGCCTGTGGAAATGAACTATTAAAGACAGCTCTAGAAGAGAGATAGAGAAAGAAATAGAGAAAAAGAAATATAAAAAATAAAGGTAAAGAAAGTAAAGAATCAAAGAGAAGGAAAGGAAAAGAAAAAGAGAGATATTTAATACCTACAAAATATTACCTCACAACATGTACACAAATAAACACACTCTACCCATGTACTGTGCCTCAGCCCACGAATTACTAAACAGTGTTACCAGAATGTAATGTCAAACCCACCCCCAAGAGCCTCCGAGAAAAATGTTTTACTAACTCAACAACACATCCAATACTACTGTACATACAAGACCACAGCTCGGTGTACACTTTACAGTAAGATGAAGTGTACGCTTTGGGTAGTCAGCTTGTTGTACACTTAGCCGGGTCCTTGTACATGAGTGTTTTGTCTCTGTTGAACATCTCTTTGAAGTTTTTAATTCATAAGTTTGGGTTGATGGTCGTGTTCAAGATGTAAGGGACGGTGTTCAGTGTTCATACAAGTGCTCTCTAGTTACCACTCTTCATCGCTCTTAGTACTCTTATCATGTTACGTCTTTCCTAGGAACGAAAAGATTATTGTTTCCTTATAAGTGTGAAGAAAATATATATATATATATATATATATATATATATATATATATATATATATATATATATATATATATATATATATATATATATATATATATATATATATATATATATATATATATACATTTTGAAAGATCTGGACACTATCTGAATCTAAAGACATCGAGAGCATTCGCCTAAGACTAAACCGTCTTCCATCTGGAATCCAGATTCTTGAAGGCTCGAGCGGTAAAGTCTCTCCCAACATCAACAAAAAGGCCACCAACCCTCCCAGAAGTGTCTTGTAGACCAAACTATACCTGAGAAAACTAGTCAAGATGGCGACGCAGTTTCTTAAAGACTATACCTTTGCGAGATGCATTTTCATGCCTCCAAAAAAGAGAAGTGAAGTGGAGTGTGTGTACGTGTGTGTGTGTGTGTGTGTGTGTGTGTGTGTGTGTGTGTGTGTGTGTGTGTGTGTGTGTGTGTGTGTGTTACAGAGGATAGAGTCCCAGGTCTCCTCTTGATGGTCTCAGTGTCTCGTCCTCTCAGATTTCCCCGGTGATCCTGGACACACGCCTGTCTCCCCGTCTTCTTCACCTCCATTCACCACGGCTCGTCTAGTCCTCCTCCTCCTCCTCCTCCTATCCTCCTCCTCCTATCCTCCTCCTCCTCTTCCTCCTCCTCCTCCTCCTTCTCTCCTCCTCCCACAAGATATGACGAACATACCAGTATAAATACAAATCCCGGGCCACCATTCACCCAGTCTGTTCCCTTGACTGGCCGCTCGGATAATCCCCAACGTTCTTGTTACCAGTATAATTACGGCCATTCACCGCTAGATGGCCTCCCAGGGAGCATCACGTGACCTGCCCGGGACGTCAACTTGCTCTGCCTCCACCCTTAGTTACTTGACCCGTCGCGTTGTGGTTCTTATCGCCAAATATCTCGTACATCACGCCGATTCATCACCAGGAAGAAACGCCTCCGTCGTGATATATCATCCCGCGACAGGATAATGGAATTTGTAAGAATAAACAGATAAGGAGGGTAATGAATGGCTTCTTCAGGTGCTAGTGTACTGATCAACTTAATACACAGGACGAGACGAGTAAGTAGCTAGCGGGTGCCTGAACCTGGCTGGGGGTGTCTGGTGGTGCTTCAGGTGGCATATACGTATGACTTATGTCTTGTGTCATGATTATAGCGGCATTCATTTATATATTAGGTGCTGCTCTCTGTCATAATCACATTGATGTTTATGAATGACTCGTGTCTCTGGTCGTAAAGGAAGTGTTTAGTAATAACCTTTATCCTCATCGGCTTACCTACACGTCTGATTTTTATTATTATCATCAAGGTGTTTTGTTTCCAAGATGGTCTTTAGTTAAAATGTTTATTCTATATATCATAATTATACACCCTGTGATAATCATCGTTACATACCGTCTTATAATCATAGGGCCACTTCACCAACCATATAATCTAGTCATACCGATAGTGACATTTTATTGTGCCTTGATTACAATTGAAACCACACGAATATATTTTACTCTCTGTGATACATACCCTCTTGTGTCCCTCCCTCGGTAGTAACCACAGCCACAGTGAGCAGTACAAACACCATTACTACCCCATCGTGTTCCCTCCCTCGGTAGTAACCACAGCCACAGTGAGCAGTACAAACACCATTACTACCCCATCGTGTTCCCTCCCTCGGTAGTAACCACAGCAGTGAGCAGTACAAACACCATTACTACCCCATCGTGTTCCCTCCCTCGGTAGTAACCACAGCCACAGTGAGCAGTACAAACACCATTACTACCCCATCGTGTTCCTCCTACCACAGCCACAGTAGCAACAAACACCATTACTACCCCATCGTTCCTCCTCGGTAGTAACCACAGCCACAGTGGCAGTACAAACACCATTACTACCCATCGTGTTCCCTCCTCGGTAGTAACCACAGCCACAGTGAGCAGTACAAACACCATTACTACCCCATCGTGTTCCCTCCTCGGTAGTAACCACAGCCACAGTGAGCAGTACAAACACCATTACTACCCCATCGTGTTCCCTCCCTCGGTAGTAACCACAGCCACAGTGAGCAGTACAAACACCATTACTACCCCATCGTGTTCCCTCCCTCGGTAGTAACCACAGCCACAATGGTAATGATAATGAGGTGAGATGAGGTGACGTGAGCTGTGTTATGTGTTGTCATTACCACTCACTAACACGGTAAGAGAGTTTGTTTGTTTGTCCTTGTGATGAGACAATTTTGGTTTGGTTGTGTCTTCTTCTTCTTCTTCTTCTTCTTCTTCTTCTTCTTCTTCTTCTTCTTCTTCTTCTTCTTCTTCTTCTTCTTCTTCTTCTTCCTGCAGCCTTGTTGTTAATCTGTCTCTTCCTTTTTTTTTATTTGCGATTCTGTTTTTCTTGTCAGTCTCTCACTATATTGTACACAGGAACTCTCTCCAGACAAGACACCCTGAACACAGTTTAATGAGGACGAGTACAGGTACTGGACGTGTGCAATTAGAATCTCTTGAAGAAGTTTCTGAACACATAAATTCTCCGGTTATGTTCATAGTCTTAACATTTCACGTAATTAATGTCTTTTGTTGTGCCAATGATACCTTTTGTAATTTCCACGTGCTTCTGTAGCCTAACACACCTGGGTAGCCTAACACACCTGGTAGCCTAACACACCTGGGTAGCCTAACACACCTGGTAGCCTAACACACCTGGGTAGCCTAACACACCTGGGTAGCCTAACACACCTGGATAGCCTTGCACACCTTTATAGCTCTCTAGCCTACCCACACTTCTGTAGTATCCATTAATCGTCAGAAATATTATCAGTTATAAGGTAAACTACAGCTACAGTAATCTCTACATGGTGGCTGTATTAGGGTGATGGTAAACGTATAATGGCAACATAAAAGAAAATATTACGTAGAAGATAATAACTTATAATTGGAAAAAGTATTTGTGTTTATAAAAGGTAGGTTATTATTATTTTATTATTATTATTATTATTATATTATTATTATTATTATTATTATTATTATTATTATTATTATTGTTTTATTTTATTATTATTATTATTATTATTATTATTATTATTATTATTATTATTATTATTATTATTATTATTATTATTATTATTATTATTATTATTATTATTATTATTATTATTATTATTAATATTAATATTATTTATTATTGTTATTGTTATTGTTATTGTTATTATTATTATTATTCTTATTATTGTTATTGTTATTGTTATTGTTATTGTTATTGTTGTTGTTGTTGTTGTTGTTGTAAAGGTATCACTAAGCGTCCACTTGTGTCTGCAGCAAGTATTTCCCTGCAACGTGGAGTCAGGGAGTGAGCCAGCAGGCCCTTGAGTGCTGGGTGGAGAATGTTTTCCACTCAATTGTTCATTGAGTGCAGGATTGTGAGTGCATACTACCAGCTGACCCTTGAAATGAGCCAGCTATCCCTTAAGTGCAGGGTTATAAGTGTGTACCTACCAGCTGGCCCTTGAAACGAACCAGCTATCCCTTAAGTGCAGGGTCATAAGTGTGTTCCTACCAGCTGGCCCTTGAGCGGTGGGCTAAGAATTCGTACCTTGCAGCACACCCCAGGACCCTTATCCCTGATCATACACACAACTGGTGATAGTGGACACCTGCCCCACTCGATCTGGAAACGTGCATCGCTTCCAGACGTCTATTGTACCCGGTCTGGGCAGCTCAACATTCTTGGAGACCGTTTGAGAAGATCAGAGGCCATTTGGGAACATTAGAGACCATTTTGGTACATTGGAGGCAATTAAAGACCACGTCGAAGATTTAGAGACTATTAGGGAATATCAGAAACCATTTGGAAACATTAAAGACCATATGGGAATACTGGAGACCATTTGGGAACATTAGAGACCATTTGGAAACATTAGGGCCATATGGGAACACTGGAGACCATTTGGGAACATTAGAGACCATTTGGAAACATTAGAGACCATTTATGAAGATTAAAGACCATTTAGGAAAACTGGAGACCATTTGGGAACATTTAAGGACTTCAGAAACAATCAAACATCTCGGTGGAAGTTCCTGGAAATAAGTATCACTCTTATACGTTCCTGGAAATAAGTATCACTCTTATACGTTCCTGGAAATAAGTATCACTCTTATACGTTCCTGGAAATAAGTATCACTCTTATACGTTCCTCAATAATGACACGTCGCTTCCAGGTTGTCTCTCTCATTGCCAACCTGGTCCAACAGCTCTAGAGAACATACGAGAGCACTAAACACCATTAGAAACTACTGAACACACCAGCTGGAGGTTATTGGAAGCCACGGGTGATCATCGTAAAGTAGAAGTGATCGTCTGTGACCAATGCTAACGATTATTGGCCATTATACAACATTGGATACCATTGGATGCCATTGGATACCATCTGAGAGTTCCCATGATTAGTTTAGATCCCGTTTTGGTACAATTGGCGCCCCTGTTTACTAGCCGTTCCTATTATGAGATTTCTGATGACTCATTTAGTGGCACGAAAAATATCCTCTGAGGGATAATTAAGACATTGATGGGTTACTGATGGCTGTTTAAGGATCAATTTTGGGTCTGAAGTAATATGGACATTGGAGATTATAAAATAGTTTCCCAGGATTGTCTACGACTTGTGTCAGGGTGAAAGTGGATCCCATGGTTGTATGTTAAGACTATGATCCTGAAGGAGATGGACTGAAAATACCCCGGGATCGAACCATTAACCCTTAGGACAAGAGGCGAGTGTTGTGTCTCCTCATCCACTCATCCCTGTGACTAAGTAATATTAAAAACAGCTCAGAAGGTTTAGAAAAACTTGTTATAAAAGGGAAAAAAGGTAATTAAGTGTTGTATTAAGGAACAAATATCACTCTAGATACTGTTGTTGTTACTGAAGGACTTATTACGAGATTTAACTATAAGTATTCCAAAAGACTTTCTTCACTTGAAACAGAGAAAAACAAGGATAAGTAAAAGAAGGAAACATAAAAGAGAATAATAAAACGAATGACAATAAACCATATTAGATGAAGGAAGGTGAGATTGAATATTTTAAAAACAACCAAGAAAATTAAATAGCAAAACTAAACATGCAAGTATCTGAGACATTATTAATTTTTAACTTTAGTCTGAAGGGTTAGGTCAAGACGTGACCTCCTAACTACCTCCAGCTTGAGACAGACGACTGATAATATGCCTCTTCATTATGCGAACAAGCTTGTAATGACGACGGTTCATTCGACAGAGAACAAGAGACAGAATACAACGAGTCGACTACTCTAGCGTCGTGTTCTGGTAATGACAGTGAGACAAGTCCCTCCATAACTCCTCACTCTCTGACAGTTCTCTCCTCCCATAATACACTATATACATGACAGTCTGTTTATGAAGCGTGTTTAGATACACTTGTGTTCATTAATACCTGGAGGAGCTACTTATTATGGCACTGTCACCACATGGGAATTATTGTGCCTGTGTTTTATACCTAAATCTGTACTCATGTTGAAGGTATGGTCGTATTTTATCTCATTCTGGTTCAGGTTGGGTTAATCCCCGTGTTCCCTCATCAGTGGGTCTTGACTCTTGCTAATAGAGATGGCGGGAGACATGGGCACCGGAGAGATATTACCGGATAATTCGTAAACATAAGAACAGAGAGTGGTTGGGGAAGGATGGGTGTATCTTGTTCTTGAATTATAGAGGGGGATGCCTTCACGAACTAGGGGGATGGGGTGATGGGGAGTCAAAGTGGGAGGATGGGTGAGAGTGATTCAATGACGGGGTGGATGAGGTGAGAGGGTTCAAGGGAGGGAGGAGATGATGGGGTTGTTAACGAGAGGTGAGATAGGATACACAAACATCCTTACTGATGAGATGAGGATGCTGTAGGATACTAAAATTTCCTCTCTGTAAACTCCTTCATGTATGTGTTTCTCTATCTGCCTCCCCTCCTTCCCCTTCTTCGTCCTCCTCCTCCTCCTCTTCCTACCATTTCTTCTTCTCCTCCCCTACCCCTCCGCCTCCTCTCTCCCTCTCTCTCTCTCTCTCTCTCTCTCTCTCTCTCTCTCTCCACTATGTACAGAGAATAACTTTTTTTTTACCTGTGATTCAAAGCCCCAGCCTGGGCGTCAGTGGCTGATGCACAAGTACTGTTGGCCAAGATACCTGTAGGTGAGGAACCACACACCCGAACCACGAGCACCAGTGTTATGTTGGTGCGTGATTTTACTGGCGTTCCAGGCGTTTAAATGTTGGGAGAGAGAGAGAGAAGGGAGACAAGAGGGACGAAGAGTAGAAGAGTGAGGAAGGGAACACACACACACTTTGTATATCACTCCCATTACATACACTCACTTTTCTTGTCACCCCACCACCCCCCTCCCAACCACCTCCCTCCCCCAACACACCTGAGGGGGGGAGGAGGGGGGCGGAGGGGTGAGTTATCAGAGTGTATCCCCTTATCAGCGCCGTGTTGGTACCTAGTACACTAAGACCTCCATATACTGTACACCGCCCTGCCCCCCCCACACGCCCACACACCACCCTCGTCCCGCCCACACGCCCACACACCGCCCTCGTCTGCCCTCTCGCCCACACCGCCTCGTCTCGCCCTCACGCCGTCCTCGTCCGCCCACACACCAACACACCGCCCTCGTCGCCCTCACGCCCACACACCGTCCTCACGCCCAAACACCTCCCTTGTCCCGCCCTCACGCCCACATGCAACCCTTGTCCCGCCCTCACGCCCACACACCGCCCTTGTCCCGACCTCACGCCCACACACCGCCCTTGCCCCGCCCTCACGCCCACACAAACATTTTATTATAATATTGACCCTCACTTAGCCTCTATCTCGCTTCACAACAACTATCACAAATAAAAAAAATAAAGAAAACATCACTCAGGTTTATTTTGTTACGATAGGATTAAGTTAAGTAATTTTTTTAGTTACGGGTTATATTTTATATTTATGTTTAGTCGTCTATAATGCTACTTGTATCTATGACTTATTCAAATTATTTTAGATAACTTTTGATTTATATTTAGTCTAAGGAACAAATATAATTAAATATTTAAGATTAGGTTAAGGGTTTTTAAAACTTCTCGTTATGATCAACTGTTTTTAAATAAAATTCTCTTCAAGTTTGAGTCGTGTACATAACTCTACGTGTAAGATCACTTTAAGTAATTGTTATATATATTTCTAACTGTTATCTTGGTTAAGACAGCATCACCGGGGTGGGCATTACTGCACCACTAGCTTATACGTAACCTGTAGTGATGTTTCTCAGTAAGTCTCGTCACTCTGATAGTATCGCCCGGTCGAGGGAGTTCGTCGAACCTTTAATAACCGGAGAGACTTTACCGATAGTTTAACTCTAAATATTTGCAGGAAAAAACTCTCCTCTTGAAAGTTTCTCTAAACAAGATCCGTCTTCATCGTAAACATCAGATTCCATCTTGGGTGAGCGTTGCCGTCGAAGACACAAAGGTCGTAGCGACGCGCGTCCGTCGGTGATGATATCACCTCGGCTCTCTGCGACAAAATATTACCCACAATGCATTTATATTCTCCTCATCCAATTTCATTCTGGCCACAAGATGCGTCGAGGCGATAAGTGGGAGAAACTGCGGGATGTAAACATAAGATTTACCACGTCCAACAAGCGAATAAACAAATGAGCGTCGAGTAAGCGGGTTCGACACCAGTGTCAGGGAGATCCGATAGCATTACGGGAACGACCGAGACGACCCACAATGGCAGGAATCCCTTGATTGTGTTCTTTTTAAGGGCTACTTGTATCTAGGGCTCTGGAGGGGGTCCTGGGGGGTATTAGGGACAGGTTAGGAACCAGTATTATCCCTGGTTGTACTGTAGTCAGGGTCCAACGTCTGGATTCTTAAAAGTTTTTACCTTGATTTCTTTCCCTTAACTCTGAACTACACACTATATACAACTAGCTGACGAAACATGAGCTAAAGACGAACCTACAGAAATCTTCTACTTCAACAAGGTGCGTTATCCTCTCCTGGTGAACACAATACCTTAAGAATATTTGAAACCCCAGACCCTTAAACACCCCAGAGGCTGTAGTCCTGTACAGTAGTCACTGTAGTCTCAGATATTCATAAATTAATTGTTTCCCTGTAACTCTGTAGGAAGGAATACAGTTAGACTTTACCTCATAGTTATCGTCCATAATGCTTGTTGCCCCAAGAGCCACCGGCTGGTTCTTCCTGATAGAAACCTCGTGATGTTGAGATCGTGTTCCTCCTCCCTCAGGTACCAGGAGTCTTACGTGTACTGCCCCCTTCCCCCTTCCTTCCCCCTTCCCAAACCCCCTTCCTTTCCTCCTCCTTTCCCCCTTTCTTCCTCCTCCCCCCTTCCTTCCCTCTTTAACTACGACCTCAGTATAAACTCCCCTTCCCCCCTCTTTAACTACGACCACGATAATGAATCAATTTACGACACTACGTACAATCTTGACTTTGTTGTGGCTGTCAGCTTTGTGTCGTGGTTTTAATGAGGCAGATGGATGCCTCCCCAACTATCAGGAGCAAAATAATAATAATTATAATTGAGAATCAGTGTACAGGTGTCTTATGGTATAAAGATGTTTTTTCTCCTAACCTCACCTTAAAACTTAAGTAATCTTACCTACCTAACTTAACCTCACTTCACCTAACCTTACCTAATCTTATCTAGCCTAACCTAAATAAGACAGTGTATAAAATCGGTGTAGTAATTGTCTGGGAGATAGGAGCACCGCCGTGACCCCACACAACACCACTCCTGTACTGACAATCGGAAAGAAGAATCAGCACCCGGGGAGAATCAGTCAAATCCTTGCTGGTAGTCGGAGGGAGGAGGACCCCTAGCGCCTCACGAGCCCCTATTATTTGTTTACATTCTTTCGATGTTACCATGACGACGTAAACAAATATGGCGGCTTGTTGATATCTGGTGATTTCTGAATGGAATTTCTATAACATTCCGGTGACACTGAAGTAGCGAATGGTGGGTAGAGAGAGGGAGAATAATAAACGGGGTGTGCAGTATCGGAAAGATCGTGGCCTCGCCTCTCCACCATCATCAGGCCATGTAGGGAGAGGGCGTCCGCTGCCAGCCCTCGTGGACACTGCTCGTAGACGCAACAATAATCTCTGAGACGAAAACTTTAGACGATGGCTGACTTATAGAGGAAGAGAAGGAACTGTGAGTGAAGAGCTACTAAAAGAGAGACAATAAATATAGACTATTAATTAAGAAAGAGAGAGAGAGAGAGACCAGTCAGACCACTAATTAAGAGGAACTCAGAAAATAAGAGAGAAAAAAAGAGCTGTAGAAAGAAAAAGAGAGAGAAAGAGCAAAGAGATAAACAGCCAAAACAGTCAATTAAGGATGAACTATATCGCCGGCCCCTCAGTGGTGGGCGGCAGTGATGGATGCTGGACGCGAGCATCACACCTGCAGATGAACGTCTTAATGAGATGAAAACGTCACCGCTGGGAGCCGTCGTCCTCAGGTGAATAATTACCTGGCCTACCTGTGCTGACGGACCAGGGTCACGTGACCGTGGAAGGCTCTGCAGGGACACAGCTCCGCGATGGACAGTAACTCTCACTCATGGCTGAAACATCTCGACCATTTGATCCAGACGCACAAAAGATATATTCCTCACCTGGCTGGAGATGTGAAAACACACCTGAGTTTAACTTACCTCATAAAGATGCAGTGTTAAAGGCGCGTACGTTATATGCTAACTGAAGTTGGTGAAAGCATATGACCGTTTCACTTAATTACTACAAGAGATAAAACTCACCCCTACTATTATTACTACCATTACTACTACTACTATTACTACCATTACTACTACTACTATTACTACCATTACTACGACTATTACTACCATTACTACTACTACTATTACTACCATTACTACTACTACTATTACTACCATTACTACTACTATTACTACCATTACTACGACTATTACTACCATTACTACCATTACTACTACTACTACTATTACTAATACTATTACTATCATTACTACCATTACAACTACTATTACTATCATTACTACCATTACTACTACTACTAATATTACTACCATTACTACTACTATTACTATCATTACTACCATTACTACTACTACTACTATTACTACCATTGCTACTACTACTACTACTACCACTACAGAGCAGACCTGAGTAAAGAGAAGGACAGGCGACGGGGAAAAATGCCGAAAGGTCCTTTAGTGGAGAATATCTCCTTGAGTACGGGGTCCTCTCTGTGTTGAACAGCATCGTCTGGTGTTAACCAACTAATGTATTAAAGTGACGTAGTGACGGGGTTAAGGGGCGATCACACTCAGGTATTTTATCCTGGCTAACGTCAGATGATTCTATTCAGATGAAAGAAACATCTGCCCTTTAAAGAGTTAACATGGACATGAATAAAAATGTGGGGGGGTATTTGACCAGTATAGAGATAGACAAATACTATTAAAGCAACAATACTTTAAATTTGAAGCACAAAGGTTAGGGCACCATTCACAGATGGGTAAACTTGGGGTACCCCGGACGCAGACCAACAACTCTTCGGACTGTATCCACTCAGCCGCTGCCTTTTCTATCTTACCTCCTTCATCCTATTCCTTTACATTCTATGCTTCCCTCCTCCTGCTCCCTTTCTTTTTCCTTCTTCTCCTCTCCCCTCTTCCCTTCCGATCTCCTCACATTATTACCTCCTACTCCTTTTCTCCTTCCTCCCTTTCTCCTTTCTTTCATTCCTCCTACCACCTCCCTTCTTTTTCCCTTCTTCCTTTCCTCCCTTCCTCCTTTCCATCCACCCTTCCTGCTTCCTTACTTTTCCCTTTTCCCTCTCCCTTTCCTTCCCCTCTGTTCTCCCCCCACCCCCCCAACATTCCTAGTGTGAGGCTGTTATACATTAGCCGTGACAGCCGCGGTCGTCATGCGTGGCGGAGCACCTGACATGCATGACAAGAGGCACCTCCTCGACGTCTGAATCAATCACCTGTCACCACCTCCCTGTAATACATTCTTGGGTGATCCGGCCCCGTCTACCACCTTACCTGTCTATCTCCTTACCTGTCTATCTCTCTCCTTACCTGTCTATCTCCTTACCTGTCTATCTCTCTCCTTACCTGCCTGTCTCTTTATCAGTAGGAAGGAAGGGATAGTGATAGGGAGGGAAGGAAGAAGGGTAGGGTAATAATTGAGAAAGTCGGATGTAGGGAGGTAGGGAAGGAGGGAAAGATGAAGGAAGGAAGGTAGAGAGAAAGAAGGAGTAGGAGGTAAGGAAGGAGGGAGAGATGAAGGGAGGAAGGTAGGGAGAAAGAGCGAGGGAGGTAAGGAAGGAGGGAGAGATGAAGGGAGGAAGGTAGGGAGAAAGAGAGAGAGGGGTAAGGAAGGAGGAAAAGAGAGCCTGAGGTACTAAACACGAGAAGGTATCCATTCATTTTACCTTATGACAGTCATACACTCGTTGTCATGGCCAGCAGCAGCTCTCACATCACCATACTGTCATCCCTCACTGTCATTTGGGTCATAATAATTGGATTCATTGTCATGGCTATTTTTCATCATCGTTTACCATCATCATCATCATCATCATCATCATCGTCATCATCATCATCACCATCATCATCATCACCATCATCATATTAACCCTGATATCGTGTTAAGAGAGACTATGGAACCATAATACAGCATTAACTATGGTACCAACAATGATGATGATGATGATGATGATGATGATGATGATGATGATGATGAGAAGAACAAGAAGAACAAAATCAATGTAGTTATTACACGTAGTTCAGATATTATTAACAGCACCTGGCTCCTGAGTGAGGTGTACCTGGGAGAATTTACCTGGTGGTGGTCTCCAGGTAATAAAGTCTCCGTGACTGGTGGTGGTCTCCAGGTAGTAAAGTCTCCGTGGCGTCATTAAGATGCTGACCGCCTACATCTGTCGCCGCCTCATCATCCTTCCCTCTGCTCTGATAGTCATCACTAATCATGTGGTAATCAGGTGACCATAATTACCATCAACTTGTAGAAGCCACCTCACGCCCCGCCAGCTGCCATCATCATCAACAACAACACAAGTGACGATGCTCCGAAACAACAGGTTAGTAGAAGTGTGTTGAGGTGGATGAAGTAGCAACACCTGGAGTATGTTATATAAGACAGCAGCAACAGCAGTACCAACAGCAGCCGCAGACACAGCATATCAGCAGACTCTTCGACGCCTCTTTCCCTTTTGATAACCTAACTAAGCTTCTGGTCTCATATTATTTTTCCCAGGAGAGCCTCCGACGGGTCGTGCCTAAAGTGTGTTCTTGTGGGTAAACTGTAAAGACTAAACACAAACAAGCATGAGAGACAGTCAGATATAGACAGATAAACACCAGAATCGAAGACAAGCACGTAGACTGAACTACAGACGGACAGGAAAGGGGACGGGGAGCCAGGGCGTGAGAGGAATACCTTCCCCAGCAGGCGTTCATCACCCTGGGCTGGGAATGAGCAGAAGCAGAACAAATAGGTTGACAGATGAAGAACTCTCTCCCTGACTCTAATACCAAGACTCAGTGTTGCCTTGTTGCAGGTGCTAATGTTGCAGCGGCTTGTGTGGTTCATGTTGCAGTAACACCAATAGCCATCCCCGGGTGTTGCTGTTGACAATATTGCAACATTCTTTGGTTATAACTTTCTGCGACTTTCATCATTGTTCTTGTTAATGTTGCTTATAAATGTTATTGTTACACCTGTATAGTGTGCAGGTAAAGAGGCAATAGAGTTTTAATGATACCGCTCTTAATGGCAGCCTGATGGGGAGGAGGATGTCTGAGTGTCTTAACAAGGTCCTGATTGGTTGGTTCTGATATCTTGATGACGCCCTGATTGGCTGGTTCTAATGTCTTAAAGAAGCCCTGATTGGTTAGTTGTAGTGACAAGTGTCTGGTTGCTTTACAAGTGTCCTGGCCACCTGGATGTCTTAACAAGGCCCTGATTGGCTGGGTGTGACGTGTTAACAAGGCGGTGATTGGCTGGGTGTGGTGGGGGAGGGCCTGGGGGCTGGCAGGCTCAACACCAGCCATCCATCAGGACGCGTCACCCGTCAGCCAGAGTCTCGGGGACAGTAATAATACCTGGGTAATTACCATGTCAGGTAACGGTGCCCTCAGGATGGGGTGATGGGGGATGGGGTGACAAAATGGGGTATGAAAGGGTATGTGGTGACGTGATGGGACTATGAGGGGGATGGGGTGGTGTAATGGGGTATGATGGGGCGTGGGGTGACGTGGTGGGGTATGAGGAGGTATGGGGTGACGTGATGGGGACATGGGGGGTATGGGGTGACGTGATGGGAGTATAAGGTGGTGAGATGGGGTATGATGGGCTGACGTAACTGATGGGGGCGATGCGATTGTGTGATGGGGTAAAGTGATGGTGATAATTCCTACCTTTCTTTATCTTTTCTTCTCCTCTTCTGTTCTCTCTCACTTCCTTCTCTCAAAGGGAGAGAAATAAAGACAAATAGACAAACACACACACAGACAGAAAAATAGACAGACAGACAGACAGACAGACAGACAGACAGACAGACAGACAGACAGACAGATAGACAGACAGACAGACAGACAGGCAAAGAGAAAGACAGAGGCCACAAGAGAGAGAGAAGGACACAACCAAAGAGGAACTAATCAAGACGAGTTACCTGAGAACTTACCTGCACGTAAGGGTAATTAACGGCGCTGATAAATTGTCGACAGGTGTAGGAGTTACCTGAGAAGGGTGTAGGAGGCGTGGAGGGATACCTGCGGGTGCTGTTGGGGGAGGGGGGTAGGAAAACAAGGAGGAGGAGGTGGTGGTGGTGGGAGGAAGGGGGTACGGAGGAGAAGGAAGGTAGAAGAGGAGGATACGGAGGAGGAGAAGGGAAGAAAGGGGAGACTACGGAAGAGGGGGGGAAGGAGGAGGAGGAAGAAGAAGAGGAGGAAGAAGAAGAGAGGGAGAGCAGGATAAAGATGAGGAAGGGAATGAGGAGGAGGGATGTGGCTCCAGGCCCTCACTCAGGTAGGTGGTGAGACACAGGTGAGTAAATGAAGCCTTACCTGTATGTTATTCCATCCGTCCATCCGTCCATCTATCCATTCAATTATATACGTATCTGTCTATTCAATTATTTATCTCTCCGCATTTGTGTCTGTCTTCTGTCTGTTTCTCTGTCTATATACCTGGCTTCCTATACATCTGTCTGTCTGTCTGTCTGTCTGTCTGTCCGTCAATCAAAATATGATTAGGACATGTAATTACCAAAATAATAAGGTAATGAAACAGATACAAGGAAAACAAGAGCTCGTAAGAAACTATAAATTATACATCACAGCAATACGGAAAACAATTGAAAAACGATAAATTACATTCAGGGTAGGAACTTAAACTATAGACGAATGATTATGTTAAAGTCAGAACAAGAACACAAACAAAAGACAAACGATATATAACACGATGAAAATAGTAACAAAAACAAATGAAAAACGATATCCATACTGACAAAAAAAGAGATATGGCGCTTAAATCAGGGTTATAACAAGGGCTTGGGGGATATATCAGGGGTATAACAAGGGCTTGGGGGATATATCAGGGGTATAACAAGGGCTGGGGGATATATCAGGGGTATAAACTGACAGGGCTGGGGATATTCAGATGATTGGCCCTTCCCTTTCCCTCTCTCCTTCCTTCCTTCCCTCCTTCCCTCCCTCCCTCCCTCCCTCGCTCCCTCTTATCTCTAGTCCCCATCTCTCCCCATCATCCACCTACCTCCTATCTCCCCCATCATCCACCTATTTCTCCCTAACTCCTTCATTTTACACATTGAGTTATTTCCTTATCACTGTGTCGTATATCTGTAAAAGGCGGGGAGTAAGGGAGAGGCAGGGAGGAGGGATGAGGGAGTAAGGGAGAGGCAGGGAGAGCTGATAGACACATAGAACTTATTAAGCAGATAGAGAGAGATAGATAGATGGACAAGAGGAAAGAGAGAGAGAGAGAGAGAGAGAGAGAGAGAGAGAGAGAGAGAGAGAGAGAGAAAGCATATTGTGATTTACAACAACAAAAAATGAAGAATTATCGAAAGAGAGACACACCCACCCACCCCCCTTAGAGAGGAGGTATGGGAAAGGAGGAGGGGGAGAAAGGAGGAGGAGGAGGAGGCAGAAGAAAGGAAGAGAGGAGGAGGCAGAAGGAAGGAAAAGAGGAGGAGGCAGAAGAAAGGAAGAGAGGAGGAGGCAGAAGGAAGGAAAAGAGGAGGAGGCAGAAGGAAGGAGGAGAGGAGGAGGACGGGGCAGGAGGAAGGAAGAGAGGAGGAAGGGGCAGAGGGAAGAAGAGGAGAAGAAGTGGAATAAGGAGGAAGAGGACGAGGTAGGGGAAGGGGAGGGTTAGAGGTAGAGGTAGGGGAAGGGGGAGGGAAAGGGTAGAAGTAGGGGGAAAGGGAGGGAGTTGAGATGGGGTAAGGTGAAGAGGAGAGAGATACGGAAAGGGGCGATGGGTAAAGAGTAGAGGAAGAGGGGGGAGGGGGTATAAGAAGGTTAGTGGTAGAGGGAGGGGTAGGTGAAAGGGGGAAGAAGTCGGGGAAGGGGAAGGGAGGAGGGTGAAGATAGGTGGAGGGGTTTGCGCGTGACAGGTAAAGAAAACTCTCTTTATAATCGTCAGTATAATTACCTCAATTGACTCCACTTGTTGGTGTGTTTGGGAGTTGCAGGCGCTTGTTTTTGTGTGTGTTTTAATTTCGTTTTTCTTTTGTTATTTGGATGGTGTTTTTTTGTGCGTAGGGGTATAGGAGAGGGGTTTTGTGTGTGTGTATGTGTGTGTGTGTATGTGTGTGTGTGTATGTGTGTGAACAGGATTAAGAAACTGAACAATAAGGAACCAAGTGAGGGGCTGTTGACCACGCTGTACACACACCTCCTCCTCCTGCAGGTACAACTGAAGGGGGTCTGTACGATGACCTATATCTGAAGGGCGTTCTCAGTATAGGTTGGTGGATGAAAGGGGTTGTCGGGGTATTGTACTCATCTATCAGTCTATCTATCTATCTCTTTCTTTCTTTTCGTAGAGTCTTCTGGACGGGAGAATGTGAGTCTCTCTTTCTCTCTCTCTCTCTCTCTCTCTCTTGATTCTATATAGATTTTATTTTTTAGAGTCTTGAGAACATGTATGAGAGAGAGAGAGAGAGATGACACTAACACTTCTCCTCTCTCACTCTCTTACACTCTGCTCTCTCTCTTCCATCTTTGTTTGTCTCTGTTTCTCTCCCTACATAGATTTCTTTCATCAGATATTTTGAGAACATTTGACAGCTTGTGAGAGTAAGGGGGAGGAGAGGCATATGTGAGAGGTGAGGCGGTGCATAGACAAGTGTGGTCGGCTGGACTGTGGTCTGTCATCTGTTAAATTGAAACAAATTGAAAGTTTATATTGTGGTTGTTGGAGTCATGGAGGTGGAAAGCTTGGGTGTACGCGTGACTTGACCTCCGTGTGTGTGTGTGTGTGTGTGTGTGTGTGTGTGTGTGTGTGTGTGTGTGTGTGTGTGTGTGCGTGTGTGTGTGTGTGTGTGTGTGTGTGTGTGTGTATGTGTGTGTGTGTGTGTGTGTGTGTGTGTGTGTGTGTGTGTGTGTGTGTGTGTGTGTGTGTGACTTCTAGGCCATAGGTTCCAGACCAAAGGAGCTCTGTTACATGTTCCAGACTATACTGTAAGTTCCAGAAAATAAGTTCCAGACGATAGGTTCCAGACGATAGGTTCCACACCATAGGATCCAGGAGCTAGGTGGTACACTATAGAGGCCGTGGCTTATCACCGTGTCCGTCAGTTGGTGGGCTGAGAGCAGAGGATTGGATTCCACCAGAGAGAATTGGACCCTTTTTCCAATCAGATTAGAACACGATTATTAAGTAGCTATTTTTTCCCCAGGGAGACTTGTAGTGGATATTATTACCGTCCATATTTGACGATGAAAAAATATCTGAATGTTGCATTGTTATATTGCAATATTTATTTAATTTCAAACATTAAATTAATATTGTTAAGGTATTTTTCGGAGACTAAAAATTATAAGCAAATCATTTCTCGGATAATCTTGACTTTCAAGAATGTCTAACTGTGTATTTGTATCTATTAGGTTAGGTTAGGTTAGGTTACAAAAACATACATTAATACACACATCTCCTACTCCTCCTGTACCTTCATGCACCTTACAGATCATTCCTGTAACCTTCACCGCCTCGCCCCGTGCAGGTGAGGCAGACCCCAGGATAATTCCATCAAGGTCTTATCCACACCATCAAGAAGCAATTGTCTTGCTGGACGCTGCCTGGAACCTGTCAGGGAGGTCGACTCTACCTGGAAACTGCCTGGAACCTGTCATGGTGGTCGACTCTTCCTGGATGTTGCCTGAAACCTGTCAGGGAAGTCGACTCTACCTGGAAGCTGCCTGGAACCTGTCATGGTGGTCGACTCTTCCTGGAAACTGCCTGGAACCTGTCAGGGAGGTCGACTCTACCTGGAAACTGCCTGGAACCTGTCATGGAGGCTCGACTCTGCCTGGACGCTGCCTGGAACCTATGACAGGTTCCAGACAGCTTCCAGGCAGAGTCGATTCCAGCGTCAATAGCAGCTGATATACTCGTATAGTCGATGGTGCAGCCAGGTGTTGATCAGGTGTTTTGACGAGAATCAGTTGTACAGGTATAACGATGGGATCAGCTGTACAGGAGAGAGAGAGAGAGAGAGAGAGAGAGAGAGAGAGAGAGAGAGTCAGCGTTAGATAGGTTCACTTGTCCATTAGGAAACAAGATCGACTGCACGTTTTGATAGCTGGAATGACACTTTATTTGACAGGTAAATCAGAGTTGTACATTAAGCAACGAGGGCAGGTGAACATGTAGCAGCCAGGTGTACTTAGATGTAATTAATGTAATGGTGTACTCTTTGACGCCAACGACAGGGAGGAAGTAATGAGATAAATTTTGATAGGTAGAAAGTGGAGTGATTTTGGCGTTGATTGAGGAAGGTGTGACGATGAATTAGAGCATAGATGAGACGTGGGTGACTTTGATTTTGACGTGATATGGTTCAGTGTCATTTAGAGTTTGAGTTAGAGATAAATTAATGATGTACTGAATTAGACTTAGAGGAAATTTTTTTGATTTATAAAAGAGATTAAGGATATTGATTTTGACTTTGAAGAAGGTTAGTGGTACTGACTTTGATTTAGAGACAACTATGCGGGTGTTCTGTCTTTATTAAAAATAACTTTGATTTTGACGTATATAAAACCTGAGTGACTTTGAATTTGATTTAGAGTGGAGGAGAAGGTGCAGCCGGTCTAGGAGAGTGAGGGAAGTAAGGAGGCGGTGGGGGAGTGCGTAAGGGAGGGGTTGGGAGAGGTAAGGATGGGAGGGATTGAGATAAATAGTGTGGGAGGGAAGGAGGGAGGAGATAGGGAGGAAGAGAGTGAATGAGATAGGGAGGGACGGAGAGAGGGAGGGAGGGATTGTGGGAGGTAGGGAGGAAGGAGGGAGGGAGTGGCGGAGAATACAGCAGGAACTACTTAATTATACAAGGCATTTTGCTATCTGGTGATCACAGCGTCCAGGCTCCCTCCAAGGGGGACCTCACTCAGCCCTCGGTTTGGTGGTAGTAGTGGTGGTAGTAGTGGCGGTAGGTAGTGGTGGTGGTGGTGGTGGTAGAGTTGACTGGTAGTTGTGGTTATTTGTGATGGAAGAGCGGTGGTAATTAGTTGTAGTGTTTTGGTGGTAAGTCGTGGTGGTCATAGAGTTAACTGGTGGATGTAGTTAGTTTTGGAGGTAGTTAGTTGTGGTGAGGTGGTAGTAGTGGTGGTAATTAGTGGTTAGTGGTGGTAGTGGTTAGAAATGGCTATGATGAAGAATGAACATAGCATTGGGTTCTTCTTCTTCTTTCTATTTATTTCTTCTTCTTCTTCTTCTTCTTCTTCTTCTTCTTCTTCTTCTTCTTCTTCTTCTTCTTCTCCTTCTTCTTCACCACCTGTCTCTGTCCATGTTCATCTCCTCTTCCTTCATTCCTGTCATCACCATAAACTATCCCTTATCCCACACCATTATCGCATTTTGCCTCTCCTCATCCTCTTCATCATCTCCGTTTATCACTCCCTCCCTGCCTCCTTCTACCGACACAAGTAATGTATACCAACACACTAATATGCAAATTGAGAACATCTAGTCCTTAGCGATACTTGTCAAGATGAAGTCACTGGGAGTCGGTCATATTCTTGCTGGGTGGGTTGTGAGTCCTGAGTTCTCCCGCAAGGCATCAGCTAGGTACCTCGGCTGTTTTTCTGCGCTGTGTGTCTGTCTCGTTAACGTTATCATTATATCCAACTTAGTTACTATTATTTTTGTTATTATTATTATGTCAGCTGTGAGTCCTTATAGTGACTCCTGGTATAAGAGAATTCATCCTAAATCAAGTGAATTTGGGTATATTTTATCAGGTGTTTTAAAGGCTTACAGGTATAATATACGGCTAATAATTGTTACCTCATTGACACACTATTAACGTCTACTATAAACACTTAACCTTAAAGATCTTAACGTGACAACAACTCAACACCAGAAACGATTCTTTAAAACTATACCAGAATTTTTGACGTTATGTATTAAAATTAAAGGAAAATTCGCTTATCATATAAAATATCCTAATCACCAGCGGGTCAGGTCAGGTCAGGTCAAGTCAAGTCAGACATATGTTGTAATATTGTAAATAACATCTCTGTGGCCACTATCAGCCAACAAGTCATTATCAATAAGGTTATAAGTTAATGAAGGTAATTATATAAGAATTAATACACACATGAATTAGATACCACACACACGGACACAGACAGACACACACACACACACACACACACACACACACACACACACACTTACAAAACCCACTACACAATCTTGAAGTGATCTACAAGTAACCTCATTAAGTGGTCTTACTTTAAAAACAACATTCTCACCACAAGTATTACTTACAATATACTACAAACCCTTGAACACCCGCGATAAGGAGAGTTACTTAACATTCAACGAGTTCCTCCCTCCCTCATGCAGTCCTTCCCTCCTCCCTCCCTCCCTCCATCCATTCCCTTCTTCACTATATCCCTCCCTCTCTCCTTCCTCCCTCCCTCCCACCACACGTACACATCCTCCTTCACAGCTGCCGATAGTGAGACAGAAATAAAGAACTTAAGTAACGACGATGCCATACTAATTATCTGTCTTTATGTTTGTTTATCTGTCTGTCTGTCTGTCTGTCTGTCTGTCTGTGTGTCTATCATATGTCTGTCTGTGTGTCTATTGTGTCTGTCTCTGTGTCTACTCTCTGTTTGTGTGTCATTTTTGTCTGTTCTTGTCTTCTGTCTATTTGTCTGTCTGTCAAAATGTTGATCCTTTTTTCTCCTTCACTCCCTCCTTCACTCCCTCCCTCCCTCCCTCCCCCTCCCTCCTCTTATTATAAGCCAATTTCTAGTTAATGAAACATCCAGCGACGTCGTTTTCTGGTCACTACACCTGAATATGCTTCTCTTAATTGACCGCGTGTACGTTATGTCCAGGTGTGTCGCTCTACCTGGAATGATGATGATGATGATGATGATGATAATGGTGGTGGTGATGATGATGATGATGATGATGATGATGATGATGATGATGATGATGATGATAATGGTGGTGGTGATGATGATGATGATGATGATGATGATGATGATGATATGATGATGATGATGATGGTGGTGGTGGTGATGGTTGTGGTGGTGGTGGTGGTGGTGGTGGTGTGATGATGGTGATGATGATGATGATGATGATGATGATGATGGTGGTGGTGGTGGTGTGTGGTGGTGGTGGTGGTGGTGGTGATGATGATGATGATGATGATGATGGTGGTGGTGGTGGTGGTGATGATGATGATGATGATGATGGTGGTGGTGGTGGTGGTGATGATGATGATGATGATGATGATGATGATGATGATGATGATGATGATGATGGTGGTGGTGGTGGTGGTGGTGGTGGTGGTGACGATGGTGATGATGATAATGGTGGTGATGGTGGTGGTGGTGAAGATGATAATGATGGTGGTGGTGATGATGATGATGATGATGATGATGATGATGATGATGTTGATGATGATGATAATGAATACATGAGAAGTGTCGCTATTGGTCAAAGGAAGGTTGTGTCCTCAACAGAATGGCCAATACACGAGAGGGTTGTCCGACTGAATGTATTTACATCTGTTTAACGTTATCAGTACACACAATCTTACATACATACATACTTATATAAACACTGTGTATATATTTGGGTGGTGATGCAAATAAATAGATGGGGTTAGGTTAGGTTAGGTTAGGTTAGGTTATGGTGATGATGATCCTCCTCTTTTCCTTCCTCTCTCCCCTCCTCCTCATTCTCATCTTAAACTCTTCCTCTTCCTTTAATATTTTCAGTCTCTTCTGCCTCCTCATCTTCCCCTTCTTCTTCTTCCTCTTCCTATTCTTCCTCCTCTTCTTCTCCCCTCCTTCCTTGCATATACCTGAAGTCTTTATGGTCGAAATTATAACACCTTAACTCTTTAATTACACTTACCATTAGTAGGTAGTGGCAGCCATTAGTAGTGGGCGGGGCTGGATGGCGAATGGGTGGGTGGGTGGGTGTGTAGGTGTAGGTGTAGGGGTAGTGGGAGGGGTAAGTAGGTGGGTGTAGGGGAGAGTTGAGTGACTGGGTAGGGGTGTGGGTGGAGAGCGGTCATGTAGGGTGGAAAGAGAAGGGGAGATTATGGAGAAAGGAGGGATGCGATAAGAGTGGGCGATTTGAAATGCAGGTGTCACGATGGGTGGGTGATATTAGTGGGTTGGAGGTGGGTTGTATGGGTTAAGCCAGGAAAGAGTATTTGGATTGGTGGGTAGCTTAATGGGTATGGGGGTGGGTGTGTGGGTATATACGTGCGGGTTAAATAATAGGTATATGGGTTTGTGGGTGGGTAGATATCATAGGTGGGCTGGGGATGGGCTGGGGATGGGTTGGGGTGAGGTGTATGGGTTAAGCAGGGGCACCAGCTCAGTCTATCTCAAGCTTAAAGGTATCATGTAATTAGCGTCGTACAGGTGTCTTAAAGGTTCATTAATTAACAGTCTTACCTGCACCATCTTCATCACAAACAGATAGATAGAGAGATAGATAGATAGATAGATATGAACAGGTAAAATTTTTGACAGACAGACAGACATACAGACAACCAGTGACAAAGGCTCATTAAAGGGAAAGTGCAGGACACGCCCTTAAGAAAAGAAAGTAAAGCTCCTCTCTAATCTCACCTGCAGCTGGAGCCACTAATTACCTACAGGTACAAAAACTCTGCCAGGTGTTGACTTTTAGCCGGTCACAAGACGGCTTACAGATGGAGAGAGAGAGAGAGAGAGAGAGAGAGAGAGAGAGAGAGAGAGAGAGAGAGAGAGAGAGAGAGAGAGAGAGAGAGAACTTGTGTAACACTTTAATAACTTTACTCCGTCTAGGTAAACCTTTCCCATACACCTTATTTTTTTCCAGATGATTAAACACGCTAATCCTATCTGTTGGGAGGGAGGATTAGGTTTGGTTAGGTTAGTCAGATCAGGTTAGGTTAAATTTGGTTAGGGTGTTTAAATCATCAGGTGGAATAAGCTGTGGTGGATAATCTTTAACTCAACCAAAAAGTATAATTCGTTTAACATGAAAAAATAAACTTCCCAGTAAGTTATAAAACAAATATTGTCAGTGAAAACATCAGGAGGGACGAACCAATCACCAACGAAACCAAACAACAACAAAAGGTCACCAATTTTTCCCGCCAAAACTAATCAGCTGGCACTTTTGGCGGGAGATAATGCCAGTCAATAAATCAGCCGAGTATGTAAACAAAGAAGAACTAGTCGTCTCATTTGGAACTTGTTTTCGGCGACGGAGACTAAGGTGAAGTTGAGGGATAAATCTCACCTGATGATGCAGACAGGTGCTGGACAGGTGTATCTTGTATCTCACCAGAGCTACTATCATTTTTCTTCAACCGAGGAACCGTCACATATCGTCTCCTTACCTGTAAAAACACCTGATTTGGACGACATTTTGTCTTGTTTACGTTTCTAGAGACGCCACAGTCAGGCGTATCGCACTGTAAATTGTGTCTTCAGGTGAGTTAGTATAATTTTTCTTTGTCTTACGTGTTTTCTTTGATTATCCAGGCAGGTGAACACTTTTGAACCCTTGAATTAGGTGGCGCTAACACCCTTCCCCCCAGACGTAGCTACTGCCCCCCCCCCAGAGAGACAAAGTACACATCCTGAACCCCTTATTTTGGCGGCATCCCCAGAGATTAGCAGGCAGACAATACTAAAGGTTCTAGCTATAAGTATCTCTCCATAAGAACCTTTTTATGTTCATTAGTATATGTGTAGAACCTTCTGCTCCGTGTAATCTATCATTGAACACTCGTTTTGAACCTCTGATCTGGACGGCATCTACCCCCAGAGAGAAGGAATACACTGAACCCCCTGATATGTTTCATAGATATACCTAACATTCACTCAGATCCCCCTTGATGTAGACCGCATCTGTTTCCCTCCCTCTCCTCCTCCTTCTTCATCTCTCCTCTTCGTTCCTCCCTCTCCTTCCTTTCGTCACCGTTCCTCTCTATTCTCATCTTCCCTCTCTCTTTCATCTCCTGCATTTCCTGCTCTCTCCCTCTCCTCATCCTCCTTCCTTCTCCTCCTCATTTCTCATCTCTCATCCTCGTCCCTCCTTCTCCTCCTTCTTACCTTCCCTCCTCCCCTTTCCCTCTCGCTCCTTATCCCCCCTTCCTCTCCACATCATCCCTCCCTCTCTCTACCCCCTCCCTCCTTCTCTTTCCCCCTTCCCTTCCTCTCCTTTTCCTACCTCCCTTTCCTCTTCTCTTCTCCCTTTCCTCCTTCCCTCTCCCCGTCTTCTTCCTCCTCCAGCTGAGAGTCAACAAACAGACCCTCAGAGATTCCTTACTTCTTAGACCGAAGACTTTCAAGATTAATGGGACTATCTTGCATCAGCCCCTAAGGTATCCTGTACAGTCCCTAAGGTATCCTACGCAGTCCCTGGATCCGACGTCTCCCTTGTTTTCTCCACTCTTTTGGCTAACAGGCCCACATCAGAGGAGAGAGGAGGGGGGGAAGGGAGGGGGAAGGGGTCACATTCCGCTTAGCGACGCTTGTATCGAGTCATCTCCCGCATGTTGGGGTCTCGGGCACATTTTGTCGCGTGTGTTGGGCTAGTCCGAGGAAGACGTCATATCATTCTTGTTGGGATGATTAGTTAAATGAGGAGGTGGTGTGGTAGTGTGGATGTGGTGTGGTCCTGGTGTGGTGCAAAGGTGTGGTGGTGGTGTGGTGTGAAGGAGTGGTGGTGGAGGATGTGGTGTGGTGGTGGTGTAGTGTGAAGGTGTGGTGGTGGTGTAGTGTGAAGTGTGGTGGAGGCATGGTGGAGATGTGGTGGAGGTGGGCTTATATGGGTGGAGGTGTGATAACAGGAGGGGATGTGGGTTGGTGTGGGTAAAGGTGGGTTGACGGGGGTTGCGGTGGGTTGACGGGGTAGAGGTGGGTTGACGGGGTAGAGGTGGGTTGACGGGGTAGAGGTGGGTTGACGGGAGTAGCATCTATCACATTCTAGGGTCAAAACTTTCTAAGGGTTACAAAATCTTAAACACGACCCTGAATTATTTACCTCAACCTAACCCAACCCAACTCAACTTACAAATACATTAACAAATACAAATAGAATTAGATAAGAAGAAAAATACAATAATCCAACTATCCAACAAGAACACTAATATTAAATGAACATAAACAAACAAAGATTAAATTATCGCTACTTGCCAATATCCTGCTTACATAATGGCTGTGTTTTTGTTGTGGTTTTTCCTTACATTTTTTTTCTCCGTCTTTTGTTGATATGCAAATTAGCTGAGGGAGGGAAGTTACTCACCTGTAGATTAGAAGTGTCAGGTAGGTGGATCAGCCAAGCCATCTGTCATCTGTCAAGTAGCCGTGACATGACACCATAGTAATTAGTGGGAATTATGCCCCATCGCCTCTGTGTCGTAATTATGTTCTATGTGTGTGTGTATGCGTGTTGTGCGTGTGTGTGTGTGTTTGTGTGTGTGTGTGTGTGTGTGCGTGTTGTGCGTGCGTGCGTGTGTAAGGGAGGAGAAGGCAGGGAGGTAGTTAAGGAAGATAGATAGGGAAGGAGGAGAGGAAGGGAGGAGGAGAGGGTAAATAAGATAAGTGAGTAGAGTGGAAGGAAATAATAGGAGAGAGAATAATGGGGAGAGAGACAGATAAAGGTAGAAAATGGACGAAATTAATACGGAAGATGGATAAGGAAGGAAGGAGAAGAGAGGAAGAGGAAGTAGACAGAGTGGAAGAGGAGGAGGCAAGACAAAGAGATAAGGAAGAGTAGAGAAGAGGGGAGAGTGGAGGAGAGTAGGGGAGAGGCGGGGAGAAGAGGCATACCTGGCAGTTCCATATGTGTTATTAACTCCCTTCACCCATCTACCTCCCAAACCCCCCACTCCGCCTCCCACCCCACCTCCCACTCCATCTCCTATCCTACCCCTCTCCACCTCCCACTCCACTGCCCACCCCACCTCCCCACACCACCTCCCACCTTACTAACGAAAGATCAAAACAATCCACCAGGCGTTCGTGTGCTGGAGGCGGATGCTCGCTGTGGGTGAGAGACACTGTAAGCTCGGAGGATAGAGGGGGCGTCAGTATTGGGATATCAGGCGTAAACACACCACCAGTCCGATGGGTGTAGAGGTCACGACGACGGGTTGGCGAAGGTTTCTCCACCACGGGCGATAAGGTTGAGGTTTTAGGTCTCTCTGGGTCTCGGTAATCGACTTTAAGAGATGTAAGAAGAGAGAGACTTAGAGATTTGCTCCGTGAGAGACCATTGGTGTTCAGTTATCTCGTGATTTTTTCTGGGTGAAATTTTTGGAGGAGTGAGATTAGGATTTTGTTTTGTTTTTTCTCTTTTTTATTTCCGGGTTGATGTAATGTGTTATTGAGAAGACTTTTATTTTTGTTTATTTCATGTTTTAGTATCAGGGGTTAAAATGACTCAATATAGATGGGAAAAATAATTCGTGTTTTCATCATTAAAGAAGAAAAACTAAATATTCCTGTTTCATTTTCACTTTAAGAATAAAAATAATAAAAAATGGTTATGCATTTTCTAAGCCAAATAAAATACTGTATTGTAAATAAAATCAACAACAAATTGAAAAAAAAACAAAAAACAATTTTGCATGAGTTAATTGGGCCTATTTAAGTCAGGTGCACAAGGTAGGACTTACCCAATTTCCATGGTCACTTACCTGTAATTTATGCACGACGCTCAGAACTAATTTAAAAACAAATGAATTTGTCAGTCACTTCTTGTCTTAGAGTTTCCTTAAAAATATGTGGAGTTGGAAGGTGATATGTGGTTTGTTATTATTATTATTTTTATTATTATTATTATTATTGTTGTTGTTGTTGTTGTTGTTGTTATGTTAGCTTTAATTACTACTGAACACTACCACGTAAGACTAACAATTAATAACCCCAGGTAACACTAATTACCCCTTAACACTACCATATACCTGTAATTAGCCCGTGACACCAACAAAGCCAATCGGATAGCATAACCTAACCCCTAGGTAACACAGCCACGTTACAGTCGACCAGAGAGGAAACGTGACCTTCCTGTTGTGACGCTCTAAGGTGCGCGTGACGGTTGCATCATCGTCACATAACCCATAATGACACCTGTGACGGAACCAGCGACAGGGCAATTACCAATGACAAGTGCGTAATGAAGGGATAATGACATCATCCTTTGTTGTCATGATGGATGCATTCTATGGTGTGGTTGGCCGAACTACTCTCGGGTTTTGTTAGGTAGAAATTGACAATGTTTTTTTTTTCTCCTGTGGTTATGTTCTGTTTGTTGAGTGAGACTATAGATTATTTTTTTACCCTGTTTCTATACAATGTCATCGACCGTAGACATAATGTATAGTGGTTGGAAAAGGTGGGTAACTGTGTGTGTGTGTGTGTGTGTGTTCAGTGACTATTTCTTCAGTTCGCTTCTAATCTTCTCTTCACACCTAAAGGTTATTGACCTCTAGACATACCTCCTCCTGCCATGGGCGGTCGTGGGCGTACCCTCCACGCCCACACGCCCCACCTATACGCCTACCCTCTACATGCCCTCACCCACGACCCTACACGCCCCCACGCCTCTTCTACGCACCTCCTCCTGCCTGCCCCCTGCCTATCCATGCCCTCCACCCACCTCTTCCTGACACGCTACTTGCTCCCCTGCCATCCTCCCCTCTACTATGTCCCTCCACCACTACCCTCCACCGTGCCCTCCATCGTCCCCCCCACTAAGTCCCTCCATCACCTTCCCTCCACTCCTACAACCCTCCATCATACCTTTCACTACTACCCTCCACCTTGCCCTCCATCGTCCCCCCCACTAAGTCCCTCCATCACCTTCCCTTCACTCCTACAACCCTCCATCATACCTTTCACCACTACCCTACACCGTGCCCTCCATCCTACTCCACCACTCTCCTCCATCATGCCCTCCACCAAACCGTTCAGCACTACCCCCTCCAGTATCACTCAACACAACTACTACTATCATCCCTCTATCTGTAGTTTTCATTCATCCTCTCCAGTATTACATGACAACAGTTTCCAACATTTCATCCGAATTCTCCATCGACGATAAGAACCATCTGTCACCACTGTAAGGTTAATGAAGGTAAGACTCCCATTAAATTTATTATACCCATTAAAGTCTATTTATCGAGTAATTTAGGGAGTTATTGCAGTATTTAGATCATTAATTAGAGCAATATATGTCAGTCAGTGTAACATCCGCTCTACATTTGCTTGGGGTAGGGTAGGGTAGGGTAGGGTAGGGTAGGGTAGGGTAGGGTAGGGTTGGGTAGGGTAGGGTAGGGTAGGGTAGGGTAGGGTAGGATAGGGTAGGGTAGGGAAGTGTAGGGCATAGTGGAAGATTTACTTTTGGAGTTTATTACAGGTTTTCAAGGTGCTTTATAAGTGTTTATAAGTGCACCCTATAAGTGTATCCTGTACGTGTATCTTGTGTGTATCCTATAGAAGCATCCTACAACACTCTAGCCAGTCCTAAGACAGAAGTGACACCAACACCCCCAAGGATCCCCAGAAAGGGAGGAATTAAGAGGAGGAGGAGGAGGAGGAGGAGGAGGAGTAACTTCTTCCTCAAATCTCTCCTAATACTTGTATCCTTCACCACCTCTCCTAACACACCTCCTTCCCTCCTCCTTTCCCTCCCTCCCTCCTCAAGGATTCACGGGTAGGGGTGATAATCTCACATGTCCGCCCATCTTAAAGGATTGGCAGGATTACATGTGTTCCGCGGTGCAAACATGGCATTACAACCCTCAAGTTCTCAATACGGTTCTCTTTACAGGTATTTGGGCACATTGGGTGAGGTGTAGGGGAAGGGGGTGAGGGGGAGGGAGGGGGAGGGTAGGGGGTGGAGGGTAGGGAAGGTTGGGGGGAGGAAGAGGGAGAGGGTTGGGCACATTGGGTGAGATGTAGGGGGAAGGAAGGTGATAGGGGAGGGTGGAGGAGAGACGGGGGTGGGGGAGTATGGGGGGGGATGGAGTGGGTTGGGGAGGGATAGGATGTGGGTGAGGTGTATGGAAGGTGGGGGAGGGTGGGGAGGGGTTGGGGAGGGTAACAACATATGGTGGGGGAGGAGGGATTAGCTGAAGGTAGTGTGTGTGTTGTGTACCTGAGGGCGAGGGAATCACAGGTGAGTTGCCTTATGGGTGTGAAGAGGATAGGGTGGAGTCTCGCTCTGTCTCTCTGTCTCTCTGTCTCGCTCTGTATCTCTGTCTGAGTGTCTGAGTGGCTCTCTATGTATGTATGTATGTATGTCGTATAAATTATCACCTTATGAGTTACTTTACATCAATGGTCCCTTCTATATGTAACACCAAGTCCAAACAATAACAATGACTCGTACATTTCCTCTGCCTGGACGATACCGAAGACCATCCTACACTATATCGTCACTACTCTTGACTAATTGTGTTATTGTTTGTGGTTGAGGTTGTTTGTGGTTGAGGTTAATGTTGATATTTGTTGTTAATTGTGTTGAGTCAACTCTTGGGTGTAAATAATTATTGTGTTATTAAAAGGATGAAAGGATGGATGAGTTGATAAGGTAAATCACATTGAAAAGACAACATTTCTTCCCACATATTTATACCCATACACATAGTCACACATATACTCATACACATAGTCATACATATACCCATACACATATAAGAATAATGTTAATATCTATTCGAAAATATACAAAAAAAATCGTATATATTTTTTTTATTTCTCAGAGAATAATATTTTTTTCGGGAGTTTGAGCATGAAGCAATTATAAATGACCCATTAGAGGTAATTACTGCACTCATAATTACGGGATACATGTGGTAATTAATCATACCTAATTCTCCCCTTTTAAATTCTCGTAAATACTGATTATAAATTCAACCTCAAGTTAATTCACTGTTTTTCATATATAAGTTGACTAAATGTAAAGACGAAATTGTCATAGGTCATATGTGATGTAGTGTGTCTTATATGTACACTCATATAAGACAGAAAACAGACAGACAGACAGACAGACAGCCTAGACCCCATACAGAAGGTGTGTGTGTGTGAGAGAGAGAGAGAGAGAGAGAGAGAGAGAGAGAGAGAGAGAGAGAGCCAGGCGTCGCGTGATTGGAGGTAGTGAGAGTAATGGTAGTTATCGGGAGCACTTAAGGGAGAACAAGAGAGAGGTAGCTTGTGTTTGTGTCTCATTTGTGTTCTGATTCTCCTTAATGGATCACTTGGCCTCTGTGATATGTAGGAAGTGAAGTGTTTTTGATGTCTTTGGCAATTTTAATTTTCTTTCTTTTTGTTGCTGTTTCTGTGTTTGTTTTTTCTTCTCTTTTTCATTTTTTCTCATTTTCTTTGTTGTTTGTGGTTGTTGTTTTTATTATTGTTTTTGTTTTGTTGTTCTTATTGATACTGATGTTATTATTGTTTTTTTGTTATTGTTGTTGTTACTGTTGTTGTTGTTGGTTTTGTTGTTGTGTTTCATGTTCTTGTTATTTGTTCATGTTCTTGTTTGTTCATTATCATTATCATCATCATCGTCTTCCTCTGATAAGGTGCGTCAGCTGCAGGTAATTTAGTAAACCTGTTTAATTAAGTCTCTTCTTGTCTCTATTTAACTCCAGGTATCTTATTAATTGATCACTTTTATTATAATTATTTATCTTGTTTATTAATTCCCTTATTTATCTTAATTATCTAACCCATATAACTCATTTGTTTATTTAGTTTTTTGTTTTTAATTATTATTTATTTTCCTTCAATATTTATTTATATTCTTTTGTATTTTTGTCCTGTTTCTGTAGATTATATTTCCCTTAAGATAAAACAAAAGTTAGGCTCGTAAATAATAATAATAATAAGATTTGTAGTATTTTAATATTTTTCTTTCGTTTGTAAATAAAAATAAAACTCTGAGAATACCCAACAGTGTGTCGACTAACATTATATGAAGACCTTAGGAGGTGGTGGAGAGGAAGATGGAGGAGGGAGGGAGAGGGGGAGGAAGGGGTAGGAGAGGGAGGATAGGAGGGATGAGAAGGAGGGGGTTGATTAGTAGGCGGAGGGAGAGGAGGAGGAAGAAGAACAGGGGCTGTGGGGTAAGAATTTCCTCACCCTTTTATAAAATCAAGTTTCTGATTAAATATGATGAAAGTGAACGCGTCGGCACTTGTTATGACGACCCCCAGCTTATGTTGCAGTGGCCATAAGCCTCATTATTTCCTTAATTAGCTTATATTAGTGTACCGCGCAACGTTAATGTGCGCAACTGAGAGGTCACACAACCCGGGTTTACGGTGCAGATAAAAACGCAAAATTTAAAATAGAAATTAAGAGGCAAACTATGAAGTGAATCCGACGATAAATCTCACCAAGTTAAGAGTTTTGCATTTTAGAACGAAAGGCAACTTTACCCCCAGGCAGTTGCCAACTCGTAAACAAATCTTTTTTTTCTCACCACCACCACCACTACCACCACCACCACCACCACCACCACCACCACCACCACACACCACCACCACCACCACCACCACCACCACCACCACCACCACCACCACCACCACCACCACCACCACCCACCACCACCACCACCACCACCACCACCACCACCACCACCACCACCACCACTACCACCACCACCACCACCACCACACCACCACCACCACCACCACCACCACCACCACCACCACCACCACCACCACCACCACCACCACCACCACCACCACCACCACCACCACCACCACCACCCACCACACACCACCACACCACCACCACCACCACCACCACCACCACCACCACCACCACCACACCACCACCACCACACCACCACCACCACCACCACCACCACCACCACCCACCACCACCACCACCACCACCACCACCACCACCACCACCACCACCACCACACCACCACCACCATCACCACCACCACCACCACCACCACCACCACCACCACCACACCCACCACCACCACCACCACTACCACCACCACCACCACCACCACTACCACCACCACCACCACCACCACCACCACCACCACCACCACTACCACCACCACCACCACCACCACCACCACTACCACCACCCCCGGAGTGTATCAGACACACACCACGACTACACTTTAAAAACTTATGTAAATTGATCGATACCTGAAAACGACATACTTAACCCAGCACTATAAGGTATTTCATTAATTCAAAAGTTGTGCTTGTGACATTGTACTTCTTAAAGGCAGGTAATTAAGACAAGACTCTGAGGAGATGTTAACCAAAGGGACTTGTGTCTCATCTGATCCGTATCTCTCAACGATGTACTTAATTCTACCTTAAATGGTTGTCTTAACATAGGAACTTAGAGGCGAGGTTTTTTACACAAGAATTTATTAGTAAGAATAAATAAAAGAATGAAATAGATGTTATCATTTTGGACAATACTTGTTTAAAGGTGATGTGAGGCGATCAAAGGCGGGGCTGTACTGTGTGAAGAGAGCTCCCCGTTCAACAGGCGGGTGGGCCTCGCTACAGGGAGCACCGTCAATCACGTTGTACTGTTAACAGACGTTGGTCCGGTTCCGTTATCAGGCTGGTGTTAGGTGACATCTGTTTATGTTAGGGACCTCAGTGAGACAAACCTCCTCCCTCACCTCCACCCTCACCTCCACCCTCAACCCCTTCCTTACCTCCTCCCTCACCCCCTCCCTCACCTCCTCCCTCACCTCCTCCCCCACCCCCGCCCTAAAATCCTCCTCCAACTACAACCTTTCTTCAGCAAACTACAAAAACACAACCCCACACCAACCACCACCAACCCCACCACAACCACCACCAACCACTGGCCCAACCAACCACCACACCACACCAACCACCACCCACACCCCACCACCACCAACCACAACCAACACCAACCACCACCCCACCAACCCCACCACCACCAACCACCGCCACACCACCACCAACCAACCAACCAACCAACCACCACACCACCACCACACACCACCCCACCACCACCACCCCACTCACCACCACCACCACCACCACTGCTCACCCCACCACCACCACACCACCGCCACCACCCCACCACCACCACCACATCACCACCACATCACCTCACCACATCCACCACCACTCCCACCATCACCACCATCACCACCACATTCACCCTCACCACCTCACTATCACCACTCATCACCATTAACACCATCATCATCACCACCACCACTACCACCACCACCACTACAACCAATTTCACCAATACTACCACCACTATCACCACCACTACCACTAACACCATCACTACCACTACCATCACTACAACCACCACCACTATCCCCACCACTATCACCACCACTATCACCACCACCACCATCACCAGTACAACCACCAGTATCACCACTATCACCACTACAACCACCACTATCACCACCACCACCACCATCACTACCACCACTACTATCACCACTACAACCACCACTATCACCACTACCACCACCATCACTACCACCACTGCTATCACCACTACCACCACCACTATCACCACTACCACTATCCACCTAATCGTTGTAGGAACCTCAGCTGATTGATTCATTAGCGACCTTATTCAGTCTGAGTAAGGTCTCCATCATTATCTCCAGGCGTCAGGGAACTGGTCTCCACGCCCTCCATCCTTCCCTGGTCCTTCTATCCGGACACACTCATTAACCGGTCAATTTATCCGGACACACCCATTATTCAGTCAATTTATCCGGTCGGTTTATACGGAAACACTCATCAACAGGTCACTTTATCCAGAGATGCTCATTAACCGGTCAATTCACCTGGAGACACCATTAACCGGTCAATTTATTCGAAGACATCCATTATCCAGTCAATTTATCTGGTCAATCTATCCAGAGACACCCATTAACCGGTCAATTTATCCGGTCAAGCTATCAGGAGACACCCATTAACCGGTCGATTTATCCGGAGAAATATATTTACCGGTAATTTTATTCATTGTCCAGAAGGAGATCAAAGTTATCCTCATCTGCAGTTATCCAATTATGTTCTGTAATAAATGACCCCAATTATCCATACAGATCCAATACGACATCCCGCATATATATATTAATGCGTCCCCTTTATCCCTCGTTTAATAGAAAGACTCCGATTATCCGGTAGACGCCCCAATGACCAGCAACTCCTTAACTCTTCCCAGTTACGGATTGGTTCCCGTGTTCAGGTAGAGCCCGTGTGCCCATTCGGTGATAGTGGTCCCATAAAGCTTATCAATTAGTGTGCCTATTATCCAGAGCTGAGACAGTCTACCTGCTGCCGTATGCTGTTAACTTGAGCTTCGAGGGTCACACACACACACACACACACACACACACACACACACACACACACACACACACACACACACACACACACACACACACACACACACAAGGCGAACTGTTGTGGTGCTGGAGTGCTTACAGCATTCTGGTTGTTGTTGTTTTTTTTTTTTGTTTTTTGTGTATGTTTTATGTGTATTTTGGAGGTGTTTTTTTGTGTTTTTGTGGAGGTTTTTTGATGTTTTTTGTAATATAAGCTTTTTTTTTGTATTTTTGGTGTTTTTGTGCGTTTTTTATTTTTGTGTTTTTAGTGTAATTTGTTTGTTTTTTTATTGTTCTGGGGGGGGGGTCGATTTTCTGTTTTTTTGTGTGTTTTTAGTTCTGTGTTGTATTTTTATGCCTTATTTATATTCCGGTGTTTTATTTTGTATTTCTTGATATCTGTCGTGTTTATGATTGATAATTACGATGTATTAACTTTTTTTGGTGTTTAGTTTGTTATTGTGTTTTTCTTGTTTTATTATTGTGTTTTTCTTGTTTTATTATGTTACTATTTTAAACGACCAATAATAATCTTTAAATTTTAAGTACAGGACCAATCTTATCTTAAAGCATTTTTGGTGTTTTAAAGTGATACAAAGTCTTCATAATAGTGTGTGTGTGTGTGTGTGTGTGTGTGTGGTGTGTGTGTGTGTGTGTGTGTGTGTTCCTTTTGTATTTATTTGTTTTTTTTTAATCATAAGTGTCTGATTTAAGCTACCCAAACCTCCCAACATCACCCCACCTTCCCCTACCCAAACATCTGCCCCCTCCCCAAACATCTCCCCACCCCACCTTCCCTACCCCCAAAACATCTCCCCACCCCACCCTCCCCACTCCCCAAACATCTCCCCCTACCCCACCCTCCCCTACTCCCCAAACATTCTCCCCACCCCACCCTCCCTACCCCAAACATCTCCCCACCCCCGGTTTAACATCCCCCCCATAACCCCCCAGGAAAAAAAAGCCTTATGAGGGGGGAGGGGTGAGGGAGGGGGTCGTCAGCGATGGGTTGGGAGATAGGTGCTGGTTGCTGACAATTATGCTGACTTATTCCTGGCCTAAATGTCGCCACGGTAAGACATGTCGCCGAAATCACTCTACTGTTGCTGATTTACGACACCTCCTACCCCAGAGATAACTTGCTTAATTAACTAGTATAAAGTGTAGCGATGGAGGGAGGGTAGGAGGGAGGGTAAGAGGGAATGTGCGTGGGATTAAGGGATGGTAGGACGGGAAGAGGGCGGGTAGGAGGGAAAGTGGGCGGGAGGGTGGGGGGAGGAGAGGAAGAGAGAGGGAGGAGGAAGGAAGAGATTAAACTGAGGAGGAGAATCTTGTTGTGTGCTTGTGTCTGTCTGTTTAAGATTAACTCTCTCTCTCTCTCTCGCCACCTAACACCTCACTGCTCTAAACCACCCACCACCCCCACCACCACCACCACCACTACCATCACCCATCACCACCACCACCAACCACCCACCACCACCCACCACCACCACTACCATCACCCATCACCACCACCACCCACCACCCACTCCACCACCACCACACCACCCACCCACCACCACCCACCACCACCACTACCATCACCCATCACTACCACCACCCACCACCCACCCCCACCACCACCACCACTCCACCACCACCCACCACCACCACTACCATCACCATCACCACCACCACCCACCACCCACCCACTCACCACTCCACCCACCACCCACCACCCACCACCACCACCATCACCCATCACCACCACCAACCACCACTACCCACGTCACCCCACCTGCTCGTCCCAACAGGTAAAATCCGTTCTAAATTACACGTTGTCTGATGACTTTACATATCAACAGAGCCATAATGAGTTGGACCTACAAATAATCGATACATATCTCAGGTGTGTGTCAGTCTTAAGGGCTTCTAAGGTAATTCTCACCTTTACCTCATGACCTCAGAAGACATAATAGAATCACTTTAATCTTCTACCTGTATGTCTCAAGAGAATCCTAATCTATTGTCTATTTTATTGGGTATCTGAGGAAGTGTCTAACTTAATCATATAATTCTAGGTTAGGTTAGGTTAGGCTAGGCTAGGTTAGGTTAGGTTAGGTTAGGTTAGGTTAGGTTAGGTTAGGTTAGGTTAGGTTAGGTTAGGTTAGGTTAGGTTAGGTAAATGAGGAAGAGGAGAAATGGAGAGACAAAGAGAAAACACAAGAGAACACAAGGAAGAACCTAACGAGAAAGGTAGGAGGAAAAGGGGAAGAAAAGGGGAAGCAAAGAAGAGGCAGGGAGGGAGAGAAGAGGTGGGAGGGAAGAAGGGAGGGAGGAAGGGAGGGAGAGAGGGAGGGAGGGAGGGAGGGAGGGTCACCTGACTATGATTTATGGTATTAAATGATGAATCTCCTGTCGAAGGTGAGGGAGGGAGGGAAGGAAGGAGGGAGGGGAGGGAGAGAGGGAAGGAAAGGGAGGAAGGAGAGAAGTGTAGAAAGGAAGGAGGAGGAGAGTGAAACAAAGAGATATGTACAAAAAGAGAGAGAAATAGAGAATGGGTCAAATTGTCAGCTAGAACTGTGTGTGTGTGAGAGAGAGAGAGAGAGAGAGAGAGAGAGAGAGAGAGAGAGAGAGAGAGAGAGAGAGAGAGAGAGAGAGCAAAATACCATAACTTAATACTATTCACCAGATAGGAACGACCTCCCTTCCCCTTCTACACATACACTCTCCCCATCTCCCCATTCTTCCCCTCCCTCTCCCCTCTCCCCCCATCCCCTTGCCCTTTGTTACCCCTAAAGGTTCAGTTACATCCCGTCGACCCCCTAATCGCCCTTAGCTGCTTGTTCGACTCCCGTAAGAGACGAGTCAAAAGGGGAATATTAGTTACGGTGTTGTAAGGTCAGTGGCCTTTGTACTAAGTGACTCGAGAGTTGAATTTTTGGATCACCTGAAGATTAGACACCCCAGCTTATTTCATCTGACGCTACCCGGGAGAGGAGAGGTTTGGTTAAGGTGAGGTAGATTAAGTTTGGTTTGGTTACGTTAGGTTAGGATAGGTTAGGCTAAGTTAGAGATAAAACAACACACAAACAAATAAACTTAAGAATCTTCTAGAATTCATCACCGTCAAAGTTAAACTAATAATATATTTTCTCATATCTACAGTTTAATAATAATAATAATAATAATAAACATCTTCTGTACGAGGGTTTGGGAATCCATCTTTGTGCCACAGGTAACTTTACCCTGACCACCTGAATGCATTACCACACCACCAGGTTAGGGACAAACTCTTAGCGCATAAGAACCTTTGAGAATCCATCTTTGGTACCGTAGTTTAAGTGACCGAGTTGGATTCTCCCTCACATCAAACCATTTAAGAGAAAGATACATTTACCCGACGAAGAATAATGAAAAATACTTCTCTGTTGTGGTCGCTCATCTTTAGGCTTCCAATTGGAGGTGAAAAAATATAAATCCTATTGGTAAGACTTTGAGAATCCATCTGTAGGTTCGTAGGTGTAATTTATCGTGTTTGATCCTCTCTACCATCACCAGTAAGGAGGAAACAGCAGGCTTGAGGACCTTTGATGGTTGTGGCCGTGGTAATCGCCTGTCTGGCCTCGTGGGGGGACGATTGTGGTGGTGAGCGATGGTGGTGGTAGTGGTGGTAGTGTGGGTAGTGGTAGGAGGGTCTACCAACCACTAGCATATGGCGTCAGTATTCAGGATGTATACACATTGTCTGATGGGCGGTTCTGGTCGTGTAAGGGTGTGTTACGGAGGTGTAGGGATATGTTGGGAGGTGTAGGGAGGTATAAGGATGTGTTGGGAGGTGTAGGGAGTGGGTAGGGAGGGAAGAAGTGATGTTTGAAAGAGGGTGGGAGGAGTGAGGGAAGGGGTAAGAGACGTATAGGATAAGGAGGGAGGAGGGAGGGAGGGAAGGGAGGGAGGGAGGGAGGCTGTCATGCTTCACAATGCACGCCACAAGCAGTAATGGCCGGCCGTCCCTCCAACACACAGCGCCACAATGCACAAACCCGTGGCCTTGTTGGCGTTCTCTTAATGGCGTGATTCAGTGCGCCACTACTTCTGACTTTTGACATGATGACGGCCGACTCAGGATGATAATGGCGTCAATTATTGGCTTCAGAGAGTTTAATGGTGTTAGTTATTGGAGTCAGAGGCAGTTAATGTTAATGATGCTGTTTGCTGATCCATGTGGGTTTAATGGTGTCACTTAATGGCGTCCAAAGAGGTTAATATAAATGACGTCATCTAATGGTATCACAGGTGTTAATGGCTATGAAAGACGGTTAATATTGATGGTTTGGGTGAATAATGTCAGTTAGGTTAATGATGTCACTTAATGTTGTCACTGGCACAAGACTCTGTTAATGGCGTTAAATGGGGGGGTTATGATGGCTTGGGTCGAGAGCTATGATAAATATCATGATAATTATAATTTGTCGATTCAATGCGCTCTTCTTCTCTAGGATGAACGGCGTCGATAATAATCTCAAATAAAAAAAAAATAAACGAAATAGTTCAAATTAATTGTTTACTCTGAACACAAGTCATTTGCTGTGAAAGTCTAATTTGATAAACACAACAACTACATCATAATGGCATCACAAACTATAATCCAATTTTTTCCGTTGTTAGAATTATTGCTAAAACCATTAACCTGTCCTGGGAAAAGAAATATTAATGTTTACATATTTTGCCGGAGGGAAACGAATAATCAACTTTTTTTTTTCCAGTATGATCAAATTCAATTGTTTTTCGTCGTATTAGGGAATAATTGCTCATTGTTATTGTATGTCATTAGGTAAGTTATAGTTAGATTTTGCAGTATTTGCAGTAGTTGGTTTTGTCTGAAATAAGCAATATGATAAAAAAAAGTCTTTTACCGTACAGAAACGAATGCACTCCGTCCCAAAGACGACTGACCCCCGGCAGGAACCCGATGCTCTAAGATGGCCGCCAACATCATCGATCATTCTTATTGTATTATGCTCCCCCTGGCCTCAGACGCGATATATCCCCCTCAGCATACTAAATATATATCCCACAAGGTATATCCAAAACCAGTGTTTGGATACAATATACCCTGTCCCGATGTATCTTGATAAAACCTCCTAGATACGTATACGCCTTCGCTCGACTCGTAAAATCTAATTCAGCTTCCCAGATCCAATCACTGACTGAACCACTCGACTGTGAATAGCCTTACGCGAGGGTGACAGACTGGTATTGACTGTCTGGTAATCCGAATGTCCAGTCAGTGTCCAGTCGGGGTGTTTAATGGTTGGTTTTTATTGATATTCTATATTGGTTTTCGAACGTCGGTTTAAAAGAGAAGTAATGATAATTTTTTTTGTGAAGGACTTGATTATTAATGGAACAGATGGATAATTACGAGCTTATAATACAAATAACACACACACACACACACACACACACACACGTGCGCGCGCACGTGCCCACAAGCTCGCATTAATAGATTGCTAATCCTACCCGATACTTACGCTGATCAATTTCCCGTAAGGTAAGATAGAACAAATTAATGCAAGAGCCAGGTACAGTCTCGCCCAAAAGTTCGTTGAGTCTTCCAGCCAGCTGTTGCTGCACTGCCTGCTTCAGATGTTTGAAACTGTCTCAGTACCAACCAGAACATGAAACCGATACGAATAAATCTAAAGGTTCGAAGTAACAGACTCAAGTTCAAACATCTGAAGCAGGCAGTGCAGCAATAGATGGGAGAGTTAACGGACTGTTGGGTGAGACTGTACCACCAGGTACCACAGTTGCGGAAATGTGTTCCTACACCTCCTGTAGTAACCCGTGTTTCCAAACAGCACCGTCGCAGTAGTAGTATCACTAGTTATTAATGAATGGATATTGGTAATGTAACGAAGGATGTGAATGGTGGATAGGTTTGCTATATCATGGTTGCCCCTCGTGTGTAACGAGGATGGCCGGCCCTAGGACCACCTAGGCTTGAATTTGTTTAAGGTGAAGAAGCTGTCGCCAACACAACAACCACACCCGAGTTAACGAGATGCATGACCCAGTGTCAAGGAATAGTCCGAGAAGACCGGACAATTCGTCAACTGCACTGGCTAACCATCACCCCGGAACACGATCCGCAAATCGATCAACATCCAGGTTCCCAATTACTGCTGGGTAGACAGAGGCAAATGGCGTAAAGAAACTTGCCCATAGTTTCACCCTGCCTGGGGATTGAACCCGGGTCCACTCGCTTGCGAGGCGAGCATGCTGACCATTACACCACAGGTCGCCACATAGGTTTGCTAAAGGTCATATAGGTTGGCCGTTTGGTGACACGAGTTACCACAGGGGGCGTAGGAACGCATTTCCGCAACTGTACCACTGGACTGAAGCCCAAGGTACCACTGAAGACTGAAGAAGGTTCCACTGGATCCCAAGGTACGACTGGACTGAATCTCAAGGTGCCACTGGACTGAATTCCAAGATACCACTAAATCCCATGGTACCACCGAATCCCAAAGTACCACCGGATCCCAAAGTACCACTGGACTGAATCCCAATGTACCACTAAAGACCATATCAGGTACCACTAAATCCCAAGGTACCACTGGATTGAAGCCCAAGGTACCACTGGAGACTATATCAGGCGCCTTCATGTGATTGATGATGGTGAATGATGGAGCCCGGATACTCACCTGACACCAAGATGCCACCACTCGTGATTAATGAAGCTTCGAATCCCAAGTCCGAGCTGGCGATGAACCCACTACAGAGGATGGACGCCACAACATTACTACACTGACCAAAGATTCTATCAACCATAAAACGTAAACATTGAATCCACTGTAGTTCTTGCCATTTCTACAGTAGTAAATTGTTTTTGTCAATCATCAGGTATAAACATTGAATACATTGTAGTTTCTCGTAAGTTTAAGAGTCTTACCATTGCTACAGTTGAACTAAGCGGCAAAAAATATATCAAATGTTACACTAGACTAAAGCTTCGTGGTTTGCTACATTGGAACCCACTTCTTATTTACAATGGGATTAAATTAGATGCAAATAGAGTAAAATATAGAAACCATTGGAAAAATTGGACCGTAATATTTATCAACATGGACACTAATTCTTAAAGACGCGTAAGATAAATGTTTACTCGAAACATAACCAGAGAGAGAGAGAGAGAGAGAGAGAGAGAGAGAGAGAGAGAGAGAGAGAGAGTTCACCACTATACACAATATAACACTCAAATTAACGTCGCCAGTCATGCCGCTTAATAAAGACCAGTTTGTTTGTCTGCCTGTCTCTACCACCATGAGACTGAGAGATATCCCCCCCCCCTCTCTCCCCCTCTCTCTCTCTCTCTCTCTCTCAGGAAAATGATAATTAAACCAACCTACTAAGTCTCTTCAGAATACATGAGAGAGAGTCATCAGTACACGTCCAGTAGTGGGCTTGTACAGGTAATTCAATTAGTCGTGTTGTTATATATTACAGGTGAATTTTTTTTACCTGGCATTTAACATTTTTGTCCATTGGGATTATGTATGGCAATAAGTGGCTAATGGTGTGTGTGTGTGTGTGTGTGTGTGTGTGTGTGTGTGTGTACTGTAGATTATTATAGTTATCCCTGTAAACGCTCTCATGTTTTCGTTTTCCTTAACCCTGAGTAGATACTAATTACTATCATTGCCTGAAGAGTTACCACGACAACACTTAGTAAATTTTGACGCAATTTACAACGAATATTTGTCATGTGGTCCTTGTCATATGTTGATCAAACCTGCCAAGTTTGGTGTAGATCTGCAAACCCGTTCTTGAGATAATTTCGAAACAGACAGAGAGACACAGAGACAAATTGGACCGAAACCAATAATACCTTGCCAGACACAACATTAGCGAAGAGAAGAATGATTGGAGACAGAGAGATAGAGACAGATAGACAGACAGACGTGAAATTATCTCTAAACTGCCTCAAGCCTTTTGATGATTTACCTGGAGACGCTAATGAGCCAACCAGGTAATTAATATAGAATGCAAATCATCAATCAGAAGACTCGCCCCTGACGCCATATCGTTCTTTTAAGATAATACTAATTTATTTACTCTGACAGAATATGATGTCGGGATTCGATGTAAGTTTTGTGCTTTGGAGGGTCCGAATCTTCTTATTGAGGTTCGAATCTTCTTCTTGAGGTCCGAATCTTCTTCTTGAAGTTCGAATATTTTTCTTGAGGTTCAAATCTTCTTCTTGAGGTCCGAATCTTCTTCTTGAGGTCCGAATCTTCTTCTTGAGGTCCGAATCTTCTTCTTGAGGTCCGAATCATCTTCTTGAGGTTCGTTTCAGGTTTCGATATGTTTGAGTTTTGTTTTGAGGCTGTTTTATTTTTTTAGTGTTTTTAGGTTTCAGTCGATTTTACATCTGGGGAGGATCACTTGAAGATTAGCCACCCCATCTTATTTCACCTGAAGATTAGCCACCCCATCTTATTTCACCTGAAGATTAGACACCCCAGCTTATTTCACCTGAAGATTAGACACCCCAGCTTATTTCACCTGAAGATTAGACACCCCAGCTTATTACACTTGAAGATTAGACACCCCAGCTTATTTCACCTGAAGATTAGACACCCCAGCTTATTTCACCTGAACATTAGACACCCCAGCTTATTTCACCGAGATTAGACACCCAGCTTATTTCACCTAAATCGTATCCTTTATAGTGGCGAGACTGTTCATGTGATGGCTGGTGGTGACATGTGATGGCTGGTGGTGACATGTGACGCTGGTAGTGGACATGAGCTGGTGGTGGACATGTGATGGCTGGTGGTGGACATGTGATGGCTGGTGGTGGACATGGACGGCTGGTGGTGGGCATGGACGGCTAGTAGTGGACATGTGACGGCTGGTGGTGGACATGTGACGGCTGGTGGTGGACATGTGACGGGTGGTGGACAGTGACGGCTGGTGTGACATGTGATGGCTGGTGGTGGACATGTAACGGCTGGTGGTGGACATGTGACGGCTGGTGGTGGACATGTGACGGCTGGTGGTGGACATGTGATGGCTGGTGGTGGACATGTGATGGCTGGTGGTGGACATGTGACGGCTGGTGGTGGACATGTGATGGCTGGTGGTGGACATGTGATGGCTGGTGGTGGACATGTGACGGCTGGTGGTGGACATGTGACGGCTGGTAGTGGACATGTGACGGCTGGTGGTGGACATGGGACGGCTGGTGGTGACATGTGAGGCTGGTGGTGACATGTGACGGCTGGTAGTGACATGTGACGGCTGGTGGTGGACATGTGACGGCTGGTAGTGGACATGTGACGTGGTGACGGCTGGTAGGGACATGTGACGGCTGTGAAGGCTGGTGGTGGACATGGGACGGCTGGTGGTGGACATGTGATGGCTGGTGGTGGACATGGATGGCTGGTGGTGGACATGGACGCTGGTGGACATGAGCGACAGAGGCTGGTGGATGAGCTGTGGACATGGATGTGGTGGACATGTGACGGCTGGTGGACATGGGACGGCTGGTGGTGGACATGTGACGGCTGGTAGTGGACATGACGGCTGGTGGTGGACATGGATGCGTGACGGCTGGTGGTGGACATGTGACGGCTGGTAGGACATGTGACGGCTGGTGGACATGGACGGCTGGTAGTGGACATGGGACGGCTGGTGGTATGGACCTGGTGAATGGCGGCGGGTAGGTAAACAAACCAAATATATGTGGCGGCGTCAGGTGGCGGCTGTAGCACCACCCATCACGCAGGAGGCCGCCACCGCCACACATTTGTCAGGACAGTAATAAACACGACAGTTATTGTCCTATGATTTGTGGCCCTGTGAGTACTGATACCGGGTGGGCTGTCTCTCTGTGTCTCTCTCTCTGTCTCTGTCTCTCTGTCTGTCTCTTCCTGTGAGTACTGATACCGGGTGGGCTGTCTCTCTGTGTCTCTCTCTCTCTGTCTCTGTCTCTCTGTCTGTCTCTGTCTCTGTCTCTCTCTCTCTTGCTCTCTCTGTCTCTCTTCCTGTGAGTACTGAGACCTGGTGGGCTGTCTTTCTCTGTCTATCTCTCTGTCTTTCTTTGTGTCTCTGTGTCTGTCTATCTCTATCCCTCTCTTTCTATCTTTTTATCTATGCTTTTCTCTTTCTCTGTCTCTCTCTTTCTCTATCTCTCTCTTTCTCTCTCTGTCTCTTTCTTTCTCTCTCTTTCTCTGTCTCTTTTTGTGTCTCTGTCTCTCTCTGTCTCTGTGTCTGTGTGGCTGTGTCTATCTCTCTTGCGTTACAACTCTCTTATCTATCTCTCTCTGTCTCTCTGTCTCTCTGCATTAGCCCCTGCCTATTAGACAGTAGCACTTATATAAATATGGCTTAATACAATTGTATTATATAATTCTATCACCTCCCGTAATTTTCCATGAGGTGTGAGGTGTCGTGCAGTAGTCCCCACTGGAGGGCGCGCCTCTGAGGATGGTACGGAGGCCACTACAAGTCGGCTCTCTGCCCTCACTGATCACTCACGAGCTATCCCAGATAAGCTTACCGTCTATTCCCTAAGACTCACAGCTTAAGGTGTTGCCTCTTCAGAGACTAGTTTTGTTTCTAAATAAATGGAGAAAAGACCATTTCGGTTTTGAAAACTTAACCAATAAATAGTTTATTGATTGTAGCTGAGTCACCTGTAAACCTCAGGTGACCGGCTACAACTCTCTTCCTCTCTGTTTCTCTGTCTCTCTCTGTCTCCGTATCTCTGTCTCTGTGTCTGTGTGGCTGTCTGTCTCTCACGCTTGTAACTCATATATCTATCTATCTATCTATCTATCTATATACACAGGTTACAAATGAGATAGGTTAAGTTAGGTTAGGTTAAGGGGAAAATTTTAATAATACGAATTTTTTAGGACTCTTGGTCCGGGTCATATAAATGCGACTGGTTTTTCATCTCCAACAAGTGACGTCATAGTGTGTCAACATTATCGTTACAACCAGGGAATAATGGCCTATCCCACACCACTCGGATTATGCTAAGAATAGCCTTTATTACATGAGACATTACAGGTGTATATAGTTTGATGAAAGAATGTGTTTGGGATGCTTTTACAGGCTTCAAGATTGGCTGTTTCTACATATGTGGTATTAGTGTTGTGAGGGGAATGAGATACTCTCTCTCTCTCTCTCTCTCTCTCTCTCTCTCTCTCTCTCTCTCTCTCTCTCTCTCCAACAACCTTAACTATCACCAACACCACCACTAACCCCTTAACGACCATTACCATCTCCACCCCCACCACCACCTCCATCCCCATCACCACCTCCATCCCCATCACCACCTCCATCCCCATCACCACCTCCATCCCCATCACCACCCCTGCCCCATCACCACCCTGCCCCATCACACCCTACCCATCACTCCTGCCCCCATCACCAACATCACCACTTCCGTCACCCACCACCATCTCTGCCCCACACCACCACACCACCACCACCACCACCAGGTAAGAATCAGTGCCTCCGGAAACCAGGTGAGATTTTTTCCTATGGTGGGATAATGAGAGCCTTTTATGTGGTGTTTAGTGTGGCGTGAAGGGTTACTGTGTGTGGAGAGGGAGGAGAGGGAGAAGAGGGGGAGAGGGAGAGAGGGGGGAGAGGGAAGGAGGAGGGGAGAGGGGAGAAGAGGGGAGGGAGAGGAGGGGGAGAAGAGGAGGGGGAGAGGGAGAAGAAGAGGGGAGAGGGAGAAGAGGGGGAAAGGGAGAGGAGGGGAGAGGGGAGAGGAGGGGGAAAGGGAGAGGGAGGGGGAGAGGGAGAGGAGGGAGAGGGAGAAGAGGGAGAAGAGGGGGAGAGGGAGAGGAGGGGGAGAGGAGAGGGAGAGGAGGGGGGAGAGGGAGAGGAGGGGGGAGAAGAGGAGGGGTGGAGGAGAGAAGAGGGGGGAAAGGGAGAGGGAGAAGAGGGGGAGAGGGAGAGGAGGGGGGAGAGGGAGAGGAGGGGAGGGAGAGGAGGGGGGAGAGGAGGAGGGAGAGGGAGGAGAGGGAGGAGAGGAGAGGAAGGGGAGAGGGAGGAGGGGAGGGAGAGGAGGGGAGAGGGAGAAGAGGAGGGGGGAAGAGGAGGGGGAGAGGAGAAGAGGAGGGAGAGGAGAAGAGGAGGGGGAGAGGGAGAAGAGGGGGGAGAGGGAGAAGAGAAGATGGGAGAAGGGGAAGAAGAAGGAAGGAGAGAGAAGAGGAGAGGTTGACGGAGAAGAGGAGGAGGAGGAGGAGGAGGGAAGGGTTAACGGAGAAAAGAATTGAGTGTGTGTGTGTGTGTGTGTGTGTGTGTGTGTGTGTGTGTGTGTGTAACGTTGGCATGACGAGGTAAGACGAGAGGATTCAGTAGCCGGTTACCCAACTATCTCATTCGGTACATAAACCACTCATCTCTATTGATTTATTTTGTTGTAATATGGAACGAAACTCTTGTGAAATTGTGACGTGTGACTTGGCTTTAGTGAGTGACGTGTGACTTGGCTTTAGTGAGTGACGTGTGACTTGGCTTTAGTGAGTGACGTGTGACTTGGCTTTAGTGAGTGACGTGTGACTTGGCTTTAGTGAGTGACGTGTGACTTGGCTTTAGTGGTGACGTGTGACTTGGCTTTAGTGGTGACGTGTGACTTGGCTTTAGTGAGTGACGTGTGACTTGGCTTTAGTGAGTGACGTGACCTTTGTTTTTGTTTTGTTTGGGAATTGTAATACTAATGTTTGGTCTGTCTATGAATTAAACACACACACACACACACACACACACACACACACACACACACACCCACACACACCCACCTCCTTACCCTATCCTATATCCAACCACCTTCCTTCACCTCCCCTCCTCCACCATATCCACCCCTACTCCTCCTCCCCTCATCCATTCCACCCCTCTCCCCCTCCCCCACCTACCACTCCCCACCTGGCCTACGACAGTAAATGATAATAACAATAAACCAGTGTTCGAGTCACAAGCATCAACAAACCTTATTAACAAACGACATTGTCCCAAGACTCCCCCCAAAAAACACCTGATCATTAGCTCTTACAGGGACACGGAGACTGATGCTGTACTTAATATTCGTGTGGATGATTGACGGCGAGTTGTGGAGAAATTGATGGGTGGATTGTGGAGTAATTAACCTGTGAATAAAGTTGATGGGTTGAGGGAGAGAAAGAGAGAAAGAGAGAGAGAGAGAGAGAGATTATTGAGGGTGAAGTTCTTGTTTCTTTGTCTTTTGTGGTGATTATTTTTTTGGAGTTTACGTTACGTTACACGTACACACAGGTGAGGTTAATGGTGTTGACGGATACACACAGGTGAGGTTAATGGTGTTGACGGATACACACAGGTGAGGTTAATGATGTTGTCATGTACACACAGGTGAGGTTAATGGTGTTGTCAGGTACACACAGGTGAGGTTAATGGTGTTGACGGGTACACACAGGTGAGGTTAATGATGTCATGTACACACAGGTGAGGTTAATGATGTTGTCAGGTACACACAGGTGAGGTTAATGGTGTTGTCAGGTACACACAGGTGAGGTTAATGATGTTGTCAGGTACACACAGGTGAGGTTAATGGTGTTGTCAGGTACACGCAGGTGAGGTTAATGGTGTTGTCAGGTACACACAGGTGAGGTTAATGGTGTTGTCAGGTACACACAGGTGAGGTTAATGATGTTGTCAGGTACACACAGGTAGTCAGGGCTGCTCCTCGCCACAATTACACATACATTCATCACTATTTACCTGATGAATTGTTCTCGGTCTGTTGTTAGCGATTTCGTGCGGATCTGGAGCCTACGAGCATAGGTAGTGGGGTGCCTGTGACTTGCCCAGGTAGATTAATCTATTTCTGGTTTGAGCTTTCTTCGTCTTGAACTTTCTCTAACTTGAACTTTCTCTAACTTGAAACTTTCTGTCTTGACCTCTTTCTGCCTTAACCATTCCGTAGCTGGAACTTTCTGTGGCTTTCCCTTTCCCTGCTTGTACTTTCTGTAGCTTGAAAGTTCTTGGCCTTGAACTTTCTTTTGGGTTGACGTAGTCCTTTCCCTGGTGTGAACTTTCTATTGGCGTTATTTTCACCCATAGAAAGTTACCTGTTCTTACTTACAAGGAAAGTTAATGATTGATTGAAAGGCTTGATATGGTGACGCTGTGAATGGTGATGTTGTGAATGGTGATTACACGTTCATCATTTTCTTGTTCTTCCCTCTCCCTCCTCCTCCTCCCTATTTCCCTCTTTCCACTTTTATCTTACTCCATCCCTCCCTCTCCTTCGTTATCTTTCACTCACTCTTTCTCCTCTCCTCTTTTTTCACTCTCTCTTCCCTCTTTCACTTTATCTTCACTGCCAGGTGTCAGGACTTATCAGGGTAATCCAGCGTGTGGAGGGAGGGAGGGGGAGGGAGGGAAGATGTAGGAAGGAGAGGGAAGGGAAGGGGAGGGAATGAAGGAGGAAGGGAGCAAAGGGAGCATTTAAAAGGGAGTGAGGGAGGGAGGGGGAGGGAGAAGAGGGGGTATGAAGAAGGAAAGGAGGGAGAAAGGGAAGGAGAGAGGAGGAGGAGGAGGAGGAGGAGGTGAAGCTTTAAGTAGAGAAAGGAAGTAAGAGAGAGAGGGAGAGAGAGAGAGAGAGAGAGAGAGAGAGAGAGAGAGAGAGAGAGAATGTGAATTAGTACATAGAACATGGGAGTGATAATTTAACTCAGGAACGTTAGAGAATCCATCGTTATGTTGTAAACTTAAGTGAGTCTACGTTTTCCACACACACACACACACACACACACACACACACACACACACACACACACACACACACACACACACACACACACACACACACACTTAAGAACCCTTCCTTATGTCGCAGCTTCAAGTGAGTCTAATATACGTCTCCATACACGTCAGCAACAACAATAAGGAAAGAAATATATAAACACCGAAACCTTGAGAATCCAGGTACTAGGATCCCTTAATAGTGGGATTGAATACTGGGTAACGTAGGATCAGATGCTCCTCCCCTCAACACAACCGATGCGAGATTGTTTATTTTTTGTGCCGCCAGAGATTTACGGTCCAGGGTTACTGACCTTATGATTGAGTCCGCCACACCTACTGCTCGTATTAAGGTCGGGGTTTTGTAGTGTAATTTTTTTGAGTACATGGGTCAAATCCTCAATGATCTTTATGAGGGCGATAGGTTAATTTATGAATCTGTAGTCTCTCTCTCTCTCTCTCTCATTGTCCCATTATCTGTTTTTTATCCATCTTTCTCTGTCTCTTTCTTTATGTCTCTTTCAGTGTCTCTCTCTCCTTCTCTCTACCGGACATTTATAACCCACATTCATCTTCCCCCAGACAGTAGAAGCCTCCCAAGACTGACAGCTCGGTGCATCATCTTAGAGTCTATGAGATACTGCTGGTGAGATGTTTGTTTACAGATGGCGCTGGTAGCAGGAAACAGCTGATTACCGCTCAAATGGTGATTTTCCAGTTCACAAGATCACAAATGCCCGTCGCTAATCTTGTAAACTGTAAGGGTCTGGTCCACTGGCTGATTAGAGACCAGGACGATCGGTTTAAGGCGATTAGCATGATTGGATAGTGAAATTGTTAGTTCAGCCTGTCGTAGCTGTTTAGTCTATCCCGGGTTATGATTGGGTCTGTAGCCCTGATTAGTATGCAGGTTTATTCTTCAGATTATCAGGGTGGAGGTACGTGTAGGGCGAAGTTATATTATATCAAAGTAATAATAATAATAATAATAATACCCTTTCTCCTTCCCTCTCTCTATCTCCCTCCTACCTTCCTTCCCTTCCTTCGCTCCCTCCTTCCTTCCCCCCCTCTCCCCGTTCTCCTTCTCCCTCCCCCCCTCCACAGTGTACGCGGGTGGGCGTGTCGGGTTCATCTTCCATAATTCGACAACTAATTAATTCCACAACACGAAATTAGGTCCAGGAGGTAAAGGTGTGTCTGACACTAACTCACGCCAGCCACATGACACACTGAGGCGACCTGCTGTGTGTGTGTGTGTGTGTGTGTGTGTGTGTGTGTGTGTGTGTGTGTGTGTGAGTGTGTATCAATAGCCTATATCATCATCATCATTATCATCATCATCATCATCATCATCATCTTGCTAGCCATAACGTCCTTAGTCTTCTGCACACACACACACACACACGCGCGCGGGTATACCCTCAGTACCCGAAAAGCAACTCGAAGGGCCATATGTCATGTGATTATTAGATATGAATAATGCAGGTAAGGAGCTGTGCCTTAAACACACCTGAGCATTGTCCTGTCTGTGGAGAGGATGGCTCCACCTGACCATACGAGGCAGGTATTAAAGTGGCCCCTCTTATATATTTATCTCACAGAACAAGTGTACCTGTGTCTCAAGTGTGATATATCTGGGAGGAATATTATATTGAGTATACCTGAGTCCATATATACCTGGGAGGAATATTGCAAGATCTCAAAAGGCTGTATTATTTTCTAATTACATATTAAAACTGATCCTTTGTCTAGTGTAGAAACTCTTGGATAATTTATATGTAATTAGTCTTTCCTTGAGGTAGGAACGCCTTCATAATTGGCCTGGGTAATATTTTATCCCATATAACCATTTTATTATTTTTGTTGGGTTAACCTGAAGCTTAATTAACCACTAAGCTTATTTCACCTGATGATTAAGTACTCTAGGGAAGGGGGGGGGGTGTTAAGTTAGGTCCAGGTAGATTAGGTGACACTGGATAGATCTAGGTTAATTTATCCTTCATCCCCCATCACTTCTATCTTATAACCAATCCTCCTTCACCTGCCGCCACAACTACCACAACTACCACTATCCTCGAGGCACAGATCAAACGCCACCACTATCAGTAGACGTCAATTACTATTTCCATACGATTAAAAAAACGTCTACCACCACCACCACTACAATAGCTAATAGCTTATCTACTACCATCACTACCACTATTTCTACCACTACTTCTGTCATCCCCATCAACACCTACCACCACTACTACTACCCACCACCATCACCACCACCTACCACACACCACCACCTACCACTACCACCACCACCACTTACAACACACCACCACCACCTACAACATACCACCACCACCTACCACAACCACCACCACCACCTACCGCCACCCGCCACTTCCCTATAATGTTCTCTGAGTTTCCGCTCGGGCTGGCAGTGCACCCGACTCTATCCGAAATCGGGTCGGACAGGAAACTCCCCCAAACATTGTACTCTTTCCGACCTACAGAACCCGACCGGCGTACCGAGTTTGACGTTTCTAATTCCGCTAAGTCGTGGGTCTTATTCTCTCATACTCGAGGACGATTTAGTACGAAGAGGAGAAGTCTTTGTACTCTGTGAACCTTAGTTGTACTCTCTCTCTCTCTCTCTCTGCCTCTCTCTCTCTACCTTCTTTCTCTTCCCCTTTCTTCCTCTTCTTTCCTCCTCCTCCTTTATTTCTCTTCTCCTTCTCCTCCGATCTTTCTCCTTTCTTCCACGTAATTTATTTTCTCGATACATCTTTAAGACGAGAGAGAGAGAGAGAGAGAGAGAGAGAGCAGCTCAAGCGAGATCTTCATCACTAAAGACAGCTGCTTGTTACTCCTCCTCCTCCTCCTCCTCCTCCTCCATTTCCTCTTCCTCCATTTCCTCCTCCTCCTCTTCTTCTTCCTCTTCATGTTTCCATTTCCATCCCTATTACCCCCTTCACCCTCCCTTTCATCTTCCCCCCCCTCCCCCTCCTCCCTTAACCAACCACATCCCTCCTTCTCTCCATCAACCAACCACCTCCCTACCTCCCTCTCGCTATCCAGTACCACCAGGTGTTAAGGCATCACCTGGGAAGATATTCACGTACAGAGGAGAGTGAATGGCGGGTCACCACACACCCACGAGTCACCATAACCATAACACACCAATTACCATAACAAACTTGATGTGAGACTCGTCGGCCCCTTTACCTAACCTAACCATAACGATAAAAACAGTATAATTTCGTATTACTACATCAGTGATCAGAGACGTCACAAGTGTAGCCAAAATGGTCAAATATTTCATTTCCAGTAAACCAGAGACAAAAAAATATCTGATAAAGAAATAGTTTGTAGATGGTGTTGTACACAGTTGTTTCTTAAATATATCAACGCTGCTCACAGGCAACGGCAATCGGGTATAGGATATCAACTATGCAAATTTTCAACAACAAGTTATACAGCAAGATGTAGTGATGATGCTGGATATTACAAACATTCATGGACAATAAATGTAAATTCCCAGATTTACTAACCTAACAAAACAAACTACCTAATATAAGAAAAAAACATTATTGGTGTAGCATCATCCATGTACAAATGCTACAGCACAATTGTCTGTAGATGATCGATATTGCAATCATGCAAATCAACACGATGAAACCAGTTGCAGTTTCTAAATAGCTCAAGAGTGAAGGTCAAAAACTTCAGGTAAAATTAGAATTCAGAGCAAAGTAATAATTTGAAGAGTTTGGCGACCAGTGACATGACGACACAGCTTCGAATGAACGTGAGGCGAGATTAATTTTTATCTAATTTTTTTACTTTCTGTGAGCTCCTAACCTAACCGAGCCTAATCATAGGTAACCTCCTCCTCTACCTCTTCCTCTTCTTCCTCCTCCTCTTCCTCCTTCTCTCCCTCCTCCTTCTATTCCTCCTCCTCCTCCTCCTATTCCTCCTCCTCCTCCTCCTCCTCCTCTTGATGGTCACAAATCGAGTTTCCAACATTTCCATTATGGATGATATGTTTACACGGGATAAAAACCGGCCGTGTTAAGTCCCAGTTTCACTCAGGGTACAGAACCAACCTTAACCTTGTCTCGAGCCTTGTTTGTGACACAGCCTTAAGTGATACAGCTAATTATAGCATGTTTGTGATACAGTCTTCAGTAATACAGCTAATTATAGCATGTTTGTGACACAGCCTTAAGTGATACAGCTAATTACAGCATGTTTGTGACACAGTCTTCAGTAATACAGCTAATTACAGCATGTTTGTGACAGTCTTAATTGTTGCAGCTAACCTAATCCAAACTAAACTAACTTAACCTAACTTAACCCAACTCAACTTAACCTAACTTAACTTAACCTAACCTAACCTAACCTATCTCCTCAGGTAGCTATGGGAAGTTCAATCATCAGATGAAATAAATTAGAGTGCCTAATCTTCAGGTGATAAAAACAGGTAACAAAGCCCTGAATCTCAAATATCTCCCACCTTAATTGGATCTCCTACCTGGTGATAAAGTCAATGGATCTTGTTATGGTAGAGTCGGTATATAAGTCGATCTTCGTCTAAGCTTATGCCCAGGTAGTTAGGTATTTCATTTCATCTCCAGTTATGACGAAAATCCAACACTTGAGGAGGTTCTTTGGCTCCATTGGTGAGGTTCTGGGAAGGTGAGGCGGCAGAGGGGTGGACAAAGGCTCAGCTAGGGGTGTATGTGGGGGGGTAGTGGAGGGAGGGAGGCAGCCATATCCCTAACTCAACCCTCCACCATCACAACGAATCAATCAAAGTCAACAACAGAATTCAACCCGCGCCACAAACCGGTCCCCTGAAACCACCCGGAGAGGCCGTCAAATCAGCATCTAATTCCGGCACACTGAGACCCCGCTTTTACGGAACGCTCGCTTGACTTACACTCCCCCGACAGTAAACACAGACCATAAAGTATCAATTATTGGAGGCGATATCTGGGTATAAACGTTCTCCAGCCACTCTCGTAAGGTCTAGTGTTCTTCTGTTCTGTGTTCTTCAGGCGGTGGAGGTGCTTACAAGACAATAGGTATTATCCGGAGTGATCGTCTTCCAGAACTAGATGCACGGAAACGTCTTGGTAGTATGCGAGTCTCGGATTCTTACATGACAGCCGTGATTTCTCAATAAATGTGTAAAAAAAACCCAAAAAAAACCCCACAGGATTCATCACAGGAAGGGAGAGGAGGAGGAGGAAGAGGAAGAATAAGGGGGAGAAGGAGAAGAAGGAAGAGGAAGAGGGGGCGAAGGAGCAAAAGGAAGTGGAAGAGGAAAAATAAGAGGAGGGAGAAGAAGAGGATGAGGAAGATGAGGAGGAAGTGGAAAAAGAAGAAGAAGTATAGGGGGAGCAGAAGGAGAATAAAACCTATAATTCTTTTACCTCTTGTTATAGATGAGCTTGACTCGATTATACTTTGTTTACAATGACTGACAGCGGTGATAGGCTCCACACACACACACACACACACACACACACACACACATACACACACACACACACACACACTATACAAGACCCCATACCAATGATTAGCTAAGCGCCCCCCCCCCAAAAAAAAGACCTTGACCAATCATCCGTATGGTCTGATAAGGTGAGATTGGGACGGAGGACTGATAGGAGATTGGTAATTAAAGGTAAGGTAATTAAAGGTAAGGAATAGGATAATAAGGTAAAGGAAAGAAGAATAAAGGATGTAGGAAGGAATAAATAGGGATTAATAAGGATACATAAGAAAAAACAAATGTTAATAAAAGTTAGAAAATAAGAATGGAACAGAAGAACAAAGATGGAAAAGAGGTAACAGAAATAGGGTGAAGAATAAATAAGAGATGGGCCAAAATAGGGATGATGAGAGTTAAGGCGAAAATTGGTTCCGAAAGGTCCCAATTAAAGAGGATTAGGGAGACGTTTTAGTCGCTAATTAGACGGTGTCAGGGAAATAAAAATACCAAGTAACAGCTGCCATAGAGAGAGAGAGAGAGAGAGAGAGAGAGAGAGAGAGAGAGAGAGAGAGGCCTTAATGCCTTGGTTGTCACTTCCAGAAACTCAGGCTTAGAAAAAATAAAATCTTGTTTATATATTTATTTATTTTGTTTGTTTATTTTTTATTTTTTTGTGTGTGTCTTAGGATGAGTTAGATTGGATTGAATTACGTGGTGAAGGTTAGGTTAGGTTATCAAAGTGAAGTATAATACAGCCGTGGTGGTTTATATAAGTCTCGCCTGAGGTCACATACTCATCCTTCAATGCTATTCTTAAAGGGTCTCACCATATGGAGGCAAAATTAAACCTGAATATTGAAATAGAGTGAATAAGTTATCTGAGCCGCCACATACTTTACTCAGTTAAGCGAGAGTCAGTCTGTTGTCAATCCCGACTCCTAAGATGGTGGTGGTGGATTTATACATGCGTACCTGAACATCTCGCATAATGACAGGGAGTGTGGCGGGGATGTCGGCGCTGATATAACCCTGAATTGTGTGTCTTCGTCGGTCTGAGATGAAATTGCCACCGTCTTGCAGCGATAAGATGTACTTCGGGGGTTTCATTTGCGTGAACAACGAGCGAGGATTTGTCTTCTCTCTCACAGGTAAAATATTGTACAAGGGGGAGTAGTCATCTGCATACACACACACACACACACAGGCCTCCAGTATTATAAGTGCGATACCATCAGAATGTATATCAAATAGCGAGGGACCAACGCCATCACCCGGGGGAACTCCTACCTCGAGTAAATCATTAATCACTGCTTGTGTGGTTGATATTCCTGGTAGTTGTTAATTACTTCTGATACTATCCAACGCCACGATGTTTCAGCGGGGATATTAATAATTCCCTGTACCAGACACTCAGATACTCTCAAGGTTATATGAAGCAGTTGTCTTGTTCACCACTCCAAGACGTATAGATACATACTTACATTAAAACATCTATAACAACAGATGCGCTTCCCTTCTCATTATAACCAAACTAATCATTAAATACTAGAGAGTTTTGTTTATGACAGTTTCTTAGTGTATTAAATAAGGTCTTCTCATACCACAAAACAAGCAGGAGAGAGATTTATCGGTACATAAGTTTCCACAAATGATGTGTTATTACTCTCGTGTACAGCTGCTCGTCTTGAACCTCCTCAAATTTGTGGTCATTTTTTTCTTATTTCATGAAAGTCTAATGGAAGGTGTAGGGAACTGGTAGGGCGACTCTATAATATATTTGAACGTATATATATACATAAATCATCTCTGTGTATTGTCTGACGTTACTGCACTAGGAATGTTATTTTGAGGTTATCACTACCGTCACCATTACCACTACTATCACCACCACTACGTCCACCAACATCACCACCACTACCATTATCACCACCATCACCAACACCTCCACTTCCTCCTCCACCACCACCACTATACCACCACCACCACCACCATTATTACCACCATCACCAACATCACCACCTCCACCACCATCACCACTACTACCACCACCAGCACCACTATTATCACCACCATCACCAACATCACCACCTCCACCACCACCACTACTACCACCACTACCACCACCACTACTGCTACCACCACCACCACCACCACCCTCAATACTACCACCACCACTACTACTACCACCACCACCACTACTACTATCACCATCACCATCACCAGTACTACCACCACCACCACCACCACTACTGCTACCACCACCACCACCACCACCACTACTGCTACCACCACCACCACCATCACCACCACCACCACCACCACCACCACCACCACACCACCACTACTACTACCACCACCACTACTACCACCACCACCACTACTACTACCACCACCACCACTACTACTATCACAATCACCATCACCAGTACTACCACCACCACCACCACTACTGCACCACCACCACCACCACCACCACCACCACTACTACTACCACCATCACCACTACTACTATCACCATCACCATCACCAGTATTACCACCACCATTACCACCACCACCATTACCACCGCCACCACCACTCTCCTAGGCGAAGGTCTTGGTGTTTGCAGCTGGAAGTTCTGTGTTGATTCTGCAATTAGGAGAGACTGACCTAATTAGTCACGTCAACCTGCCTGCCTGATGGACAATTTCTCTCTCTCTCTCTCTGTTTATGTCTGTCTATCTGCCTGTATCTCTTTCTGTCTCTTAGTCTGGGTCTTTTTATATCTATCTCTCACTGTCTGTCTGTCTGTCTATCTTATTTACTGATTTTTCTCCACCTCTTGTTTACTGGAGAGACGTCACCATACCATCACCACCACAACCTACCGTCTACCACACAATCACTGCTTAATGAACACTTTACCACAACCAACCCGATATCCAACTAATTTATTACAAAAACCCAGAAAACCAGCACAAAACCCCTAAAGGCACCAGTAAATTCAAGAATATCACGTTAAAACCCCCCAAAAATCCATAAACTTCGAAAAAAATTCCTAAATAATCCTAAACCAAACTAAACCACCATGAAAACCATCACTAACTCCGAAATCATCCTTAAACCATCACCAGTACACAAAACCAACACTAAACCACCCTCCCTCTTTCCCTCCCTACCCCCTCCCTCCCTGCCTGCCTCCCTCACCACTGGCTGAGACACCTCCTCCCTCCTTCTTCCTTCACGTCATCCATACCCCACCTCCCTCACCTAACCCTCCAACTCCCTACTTCCCTCACCTCTTCCACACCGTCCCTCCTTCCTTCCCTCACCTAACCTCCCTCCCTCACCTACCCTCCCTCCCTCACCTACCCTCCCGCCCTCACCTACCCTCACCTCCCTCACCCACCCTCCCCGCTGGTCGAGCCACAAAAGAACCATCGGCTTTGTATGTTTTGCTCCGTGATAAAATATTTGCGCTCGAGATGGGGGAAGTTTCACCCGCTGACAAGTGGAGTTTCGTGAAGATTCGTCTTACTAATGAGTTTCCACGATTTTGCCGACAAGGCCAAAACCAGCGAGACCTTCCCCGAGTCAATAATTTGGATAGTGACTCGGCTACAGGACCCGGTCACCAGGCGGGCGGGCGGACCGGCGGGCATCTCTTCTCGTGGCTCTTTTAAATGGTTCTTTTCTTGTTTTATTTGGCGAGAAGATCATACTTTAAGCTTTTTGGCGGGATGATGATTTATGGTTTTGGGCGGAAAGATTATTTATGTTTTTGGCGGGAAGATTAATTATTTATGTTTTTAGGCGAGAAGATGCATAGGTTCATTTGGCGGGAAAATAAAAGCCAAAACTAGATGTCAGTTTCCAAATAATTGTTTCCTTCAAAGATTCATATCAATTATTTCCCTTAACTGTGAGCACTCATTTAACTGATTCCCTTAAGACTTCCTGGCTCTCATACCCTAACCTAACCTAACCTAACCAGGCTCTCGTAAGTCACGCTAAAAATTTTCTCGTAACCGGATATATGAGAACGTACTTCAAGCTAAGGTAGAAAAATGTATTCTCAGGTGTTCTTACGCTGTATTTTTCCCGTAACTCGAGAACACACTTAATTACTTACCTTAAGAAGCGATACAATGATAAGTTTCTCTCAAAAAAATCGTAAGTTTGATTTTTCTCTCAGCTGGAGATGTGAGAGAGAGCATTGAGGTGATTCGTGTAAATAATGATATAAAAAGGAATTAGGAGTGGGTTAAACTTTTACAATCCTTACCCAGTCCTCTCCAGTTCCCCCTAGCCCTCTGGAGCTCCCCCAAACCCTCTCCAGCTCACTATAGCCCTCTCCAGCTCCCATAGTCCCCTGCAGCCCCAAGCTCCAACTATCCCCATCAGCCCCCGATCACTCAACCCCCAGTTCTTCAACCTAAGCAGCCATCAGCTCCCCTAGCCCTTTCCAACCCTCTAGCATCTAGTCCTTAGCTCCAAATCCCCTTCAACCCATCCATGCCCCCTCCCAAGCCCCTCCTAGTGTTTCTTAACCCCACCAACCCTCAAGCCCCTCTAGTCTTCTTTAGTCCCCACCACCCCTCTAGCCCCTCTAGTCTTCTTCAGTCCCCACCAGCCCTCTAGCCCCCTCTAGTCTTCTTTAGTCCCCACCAGCCCTCAAGCCCCTCTAGTCTTCTTTAGTCCCCACCACCCCTCTAGCCCCCTCTGGTCTTCTTTGGTCCCCACCACCCCTCTAGCCCCCTCTAGTCTTCTTTAGTCCCCACCACCCCTCTAGCCCCCTCTAGTCTTCTTCAGTCCCCACCAGCCCTCTAGCCCCCTCTAGTCTTCTTAAATCCCCACCTACCCTCTAGCCCCCTCTAGTCTTCTTCAGTCCCCACCAGCCCTCTAGCCCCCTCTAGTCTTCTTAAATCCCCACCTACCCTCTAGCCCCTCTAGTCTTCTTAAATCCCCACCTACCCTCAAGCCCCCTCTAGTCTTCTTTAGTCCCCACCAGCCCTCTAGCCCCCAGCCTCCTCCATCTCCCTCTCCCCAGGTTGGAGGTTATATTTTACAGTCACTTTAGCCACGAGGCAAAGATGACGGATTGTCGGAGGATCCTTTGAGACTCCATCTTTGTGTCGCTGCTTGAGTGAACCTGTTGAGGACTTGTCTCTCTCACGTCCTAGCCTGACCTGACCTAACCTGACATTACCTGACCTGACCTGACCTTATCTGAGTCTCTCACATCCTAATCTAACCTAACCTGACTTAACCTGAGTCTCGCATATCCCAAACTAACCTGACCTAATCTAACCTAATCTAACCTTTCACAACTTAACCTGACCTGACCTGACCTGTCCTGTCCCAACCTAACCTAACCTAGTCAAACCTAAACAACCTTTCTCATATAGTTATTTCAAGGAGAAAAAACAGTCTGTCATCTGTCAGTCTCTGTCTCACTCTTTCTGTCTGTTTACCTCTCTCTCTCTCTCTCTCTCTCTCCAACACTCTGTAACAATTAGTGGCCAAGACCTGTGCGGGTAATCTTTGAGGAAGCGGCTCCCACTGTGTGTATCAACCGGGGTCCATCCGACACAGTTGAGGGATCACCGTCAACATTGTCCAGCTCGACTTATGGGATGTAACGTGTGTGCGTGTGCGTGTGTGTGTTTGTGTGTGTGCGTGTGTGTGTGTGTGCGTGTGTGTGTGTGTGCGTGTGTGTGTGTGTCTTTGTCCCTCCACACACATCCTGTACAGACCAAGGACTCTTTATCTATCTATCTTTATCTATCTATCTCTGTCTGTCTATCTATATCTATCTTTATCTGTCTAGTTTTCTTTATCTATCTATCTATCTATCTATCTATCTATCTTTGTCTATCTTTCTTTGTCTGTCTGTCTTTGTCTGTTTGTCTATCTTTGGCTATCTATCTTTGTCTGTCTGTCTGTCTGTCTGTCTGTGTCTGTCTGTCTATCTTTGTCTGTCTGTGTCTGTCTGTCTATCTTTGTCTGTCTGTGTGTCTGTCTGTCTATGTTTATCAGTCTGTCTGTCTATCTTTGTCTGTCTGTCTGTCTTTGTTTGTTTGTCTATCTTTGTCTGTCTATGTGTGTCTGTCTGTCTGTCTGTATGTCTGTCTTTTAGCTCTCGTGCCAAACTGAGATGTTAACTAAGGCTGGGAGGACTGATATGGGACGGTAATTCTTGAAGAGATCTTTGTCCCCAGATTTTTTAAATGTTGGGTGAACTTTAGCGATTTTCAGTTTATCCTGAAAGACACCACTAGTGAAGGGGGAGTGTTACGAGTTGGGGATTTAGAATATAGTTAAAAGTCTACCCAGATCCCAACAGGCAACAAAAAAACAAAACAAAGACAATCGGACTATAAAAGGGTAGACAAAGGATGCGAGTTTTTGTTGTGTATAATATAGTACCATGAATTCCTTAACAAAATATTCAGCTTTCTATAATTTACCCTCAACCATACTTAACCTAAACATTAACAGTATATACATAATTATACAACATACAATAATTTGAAGCAAGTGGACGGGGGGGAGGCAATACAAGATTACAAATACTTAAGTGCGGAGCTGAGATGGCTGACGAGCAAGGCCGAGTATTGTAGAAGACGGTCGGTAGTCACTGTGCCGTAGGTTTCCAGGATAGGTGATCCTGTGGTCACTTCCCAGAGTGAACTGCTCTCACCTCGAATTGGAGCTGACGAAGAAGACTTTGAGGAGGTGACGCAACAACCAGGATATGGAGAAGGGAAACCCGGGAGTGGTAACCAAGACGAGTCATACTCGTGTCTCGTCCCTAGATGGCGTTGCTCGTGGTGCTGGGTAGGTAGATCAAGACAATAGATGGCGTGGTTCGTAGTGCTGGGTAGGTAGATCATGACAATTGGTGGCGGGGTTCGTAACAGGGAGTTACAAATGTGTAGGAGAACAGGTAGTAATAAGTGGGCTACTTTCTTAATGATGCTCATTGGTATATTGTCTTCACCTGCTGCTGCATCTTTGGACATTTTTATGATGGCCAGTAATTCATCTGCTGTGACAGGGGATAAGAACAGCTCATTTTGCTGTCTGTTTTGCAGGTAGACTCTAAATTCCCCATGGTAAAAAGGGATGCTCTTTGCAAGATTTCTGCCAACATTGATAAAATTATCATTGAAGTGGGTGGTAATGAGGGAAGGTTCCGTAGATTGAGTGTTCCTGTTCTGGGAGAGTTGGTGATACTCCAGGTTGCCTGATGTTGACTGGAGCGTGTTTGTATCATAGCTACAGTACGTCTGGTATATCTAACTGCTTGTGTTACTCTATATCGGACACTACGGTGTGTGATGAAGGATGTTATGTTCCTTTCAATAGTCTGAGCTCTTCTGTGTTTCCCTGAGGAAGTAACACCGAACCTCAAGTCGGCTACCTGAAGGCCCACTAGGGACAGTAAGGATACAACACTACTCCTTCAGTATACAGGGTGGTGTATTCCTGAGACTTAAATAAAGATTAAATACTAAATTACCAAATTGTCAATTGTCAATTGTCAATAGTTTCAGAGTTACAGGACATGCCATATGATTTGTATTAACATTTATAGGAAATGTTCAAGCTCCTCCCCTCTTCCTCGATGCAGAGCTCAGCCCATCGCACTAGTGAGTGTCGTTCAAAGACCCCAGGGGTCTTGCGAATGTTTGAAACACTGTCCTGTACACGGCGTCACAATTCTTCACAGTTTGAGAACCTCTGTAACATACACCTCGCTTTTTATGTGACCCCACAGGTAGAAATCAAGGGGATTTATGTCAGGTGACCGAAGGTTTATCACATTCTTACCAAACCTGTCATGTGCTGCAACTCTAAAACAATTGAGAATTGACAATTTGGTAATTTAGTAATTAATCTTTATTTAAGTCTCAGGAATACACCACCTGATTTATGAAAGGTATTTACTGAACACCCTGTAGAGGCAGTGAAGTTGTTACTGAGCTTGATGTTTTTTTCGCTCATCTGTAAAATTAGGTACCACACCTCACCTGGGTCGATTTAGGGTGACTAGGCCGCCACAACCCTAAATTCTCTATATGTTTCACTTAAACTTAAAATTACTATAAAATATCGTGGAAATAATCATTATTGTATTCTTTTAATATCTGTTATATATTAAATAATGAGACTCCTTGGTTGAATTAATCTGTGTAAATAAAGTATAAATAATATGTGGTAATGACAGAGAAATCCCGGTAAACAATTAGTAAAGAAGAACAGCAAACACGACAACAATAACAACAGAATGATGAAAAGAACAAGAACAACAAAAAACAACAAATGTAAAAAAAAGAAAACAACAAGATGAAGAAGAAAACAAGTAGAAGAAGAGAGTGAGAGAGAAGGAAGGAGAAATACACGTATATAAACAGAGAGAGAGAGAGAGAGAGAGAGAGAGAGAGAGAGAGAGAGCCTCCTGCCTCACTCTTGTGCTACACGTTAAGAAGCTGTTGATCCCCCGTGTTGCGGCGCCTCAAGATAACTCTATAACAAGCCCTATCTCCCTGCCTTACCCTGCCCTTGAGTCGAAAACCAATGCCTTATATACTGGGAGACTCGCCCTTCCAGTCTCTCTCTTGACCTTGACTATCTGCGTAATCTTGCCTGTAATACTGAATACTTACCTTTTTTACGGTCATCCTCGTATCAATAATAATCAAAGTGTACCAAGAGGCTGAACAGATGCTGGTGAATAATTTACTACCAGGTAAAATATTATGCAGGTATAATTAATCATATTTATATAACATCTACGGTACTAATTTGCACGAATGATTCTGAAACTCTGCTCCTTCGGTTTCGTAAACAAGCATAAGTGAGGTGTTAGCTTCGTTCGTTTCCGCGGGTTATGACTTCGGTTTGCTTCTCTTAAGGAAGTGGGGTGAATATCTCGATTTTATTTCTATTACATGTGTTTTAAATTTTTGTCAGTAGGTTTGATTTCAACTTGGGATGATTATGTTGGTTTTGGTTGAGTGTTGAAAGGTAAACTCGAGGGTATAAGGCAGAGTTGAGGACGTGAATTAGGAGACTGGAAGCTGCAGGCGGCAAGATGGGTGATCCTTAACCTATCTCGCTGGGATTTTCCATCTGATTCTTAGTCCTTCACATCCCCCGCCGTCCTGCTCACTGCTGGTGGAGGAAGACGAAGAAGAAGAAGTCGCTGCCTACCCGGGTAAACTATACATGTATGTGAAGCTCTTTCTCTTGTTCATCACGGCCACAGGTATCACAGGTTTATTAGAAGCAGCCAACAGCGAGGGATCACCATTATGTTAGACTCTCTAGCCCCGACACGCTAAGATACCATCACCAACATGCGCGAGTTTGAAGCCCCTCTGCATCTTATCGGTGAAGGATCGCTGTTCATTCATTTTTTCACTGTATGATGCACTCGCGGTGTCAGAGTGGCCACAATAGGCGGCCCCCAACAGGCGCAAATGAGATTTAAGTAGTTTGTTGATAGGGTCGAAATCGGGCCGCTCCGAGACGATGGGTCGCCCTGGCGTTTAAGATTTATCAACCTGTTGCCGGGAGGGGAGGAAGGTCGGGGACCACACACACCTCTTACTCACGTAACTTTAACCTTAAGTAAGTCTTTCTTAAGGGTGGGTTTGGGTGTGGGAGTGAAGGGGTAGGATACGTCTCTCTGGCCAGCCACACTCCGTGAGTTTAAGACAAAGCGCCGCTCTGTTCCTGCCTTCCAAACACTGCCGGGCACACATCTTTATCATGCCATTGACTGCTGGCGGGGTGTGGGGTGTGGGGAGGAGGCGAAGCGTGGGGAGGAGGCGGGGTGTGGGGAGGAGGCGAAGCGTGGGGAGGAGGCGGGGTGTGGGGAGGGGGGGTGGGGAGGAGGCAGTGGGGGGAGAGGTGGGGTGTGGAGGAGGGAAAAGACAGGGGATGTGTGGAGGGGGTGTAGGGAATGGGGAGGAGGTGGGTGTAGGGGAGGATAATGGGTGTGGAGAGAGAATAGGATGTTGGGTGTGGGGAGGAGGGGGTGGGGAGGGATGGGGGTGGGGGAGGAGGATGAGGTGGGGACGTGGAGAGGAAGAGAAGGGGTGTGAGGTTTAGGGGGTAGGTGGTGGGAGGTGAGGAGGGGGTGCAGCAGGGGGGCAGCAGCAGGGGGTACAGGAGGGGTGCAGCAGGATGCAGCAGGGTGGAGGGGCAGGAGGGTGCAGGAGGGGTGTGAGGGGTACAGGAGGGGGTGGGAGAGGGGGTGGGAGGGGGCAGTAGGAGGGGCAGGAGGGGTAGGGGTAGGAGGGTACAGGGGACAGCAGGGGGTGCAGGGTGCAGCAGGGGGTAAGGAGGGTGCAGCAGGGGGTACAGGAGGGGTACAGAGGGGGTGCAGCAGGGGTGTAGGAGGGGGTAGAGGGGTGCAGCAGGGGTGCAGCAGGGGTGCAGCAGGGGGTGCAGAAGGGTACAGGGGGGTGCAGCAGGGGGTAGAGGGGTGTGCAGCAGGGGGTGCAGGAGGGGTGCAGCAGGGGTGTGGGAGGCAGCAGGGGGTGCAGGGGTGCAGGGCAGGGGGCAGGGGGGTGCAGCAGGGGTGGGGGAGGGGTGCAGCAGGGGGTAGGAGGGGTGCAGCAGGGGGTGTAGGAGGGGTGCAGGAGGGGGCAGGAGGGTGCAGGAGGGGGTGCAGGGGGTGCAGGAGGGGGTGCAGCAGGGGTGCAGGGGGTAGGGGGTTTGGGTTATTGGGATGATGGTGGGTGGGGGGAGAACAGAATGCGAGGTTATAGAATATAAAGGAGATGGTGGTGATGGCGGTGATGATGGTGGTGGTGGTGGTGGTGGTGGTGGTGGTGGTGGTGGTGGTGGTGATGGCGCGGTGGTGGTGGTGGTGGTGGTGGTGGTGGTGGTGGTGGTGGTGGTGGTGGTGATGGCGGTGATGATGGTGGTGGTGGTGGTGATGGTGATGGCGGTGATGATGATGGTGATGATGTGGTGGTGGTGGTGGTGGTGGTGGTGATGGCGGTGATGATGGTGATGATGTTGGTTGTAGTGAATAATTGCATTTTTGAACTGTACCACATAGAGGCTAGTTTCTTGTGCACCCCATACTCATCCTGTAGGCTAAAACAGCGCCAGAAGAACTACAGAGAAGAGGCCACAAAGGGCGTGTACAACAGTCCCCAGTGGTCAGGAAATAAATGTGAGGGAGTATTTCCAGTACATTGTTTATCTAGTTCAGCATACAGAGGTTGACTTATACACACCAGCCAGCGTGAGTAACATACAGTGTGTGTATGTTTGGCTACACACTTGGTTATTTACATCAGCATAAGAGGCATTCTAGTACAATGTGTGGTAGTGATGGTGGTGGTAGTGGTGAGTGGTGATGAGTTGTTGTGGTAGTTAATTGTAGTAGTGAGTGGTGGTGGTGAGTGGTGGTGGTAGTGATGGTGGTGTTAGTGGTGAGTGGTGATGAGTTGTTGTGGTAGTTAATTGTAGTAGTGAGTGGTGGTGGTGAGTGGTGGTGGTGAGTGGTGGTGGTGAATGATGGTAATGAGTGGTGGTAGTGAATGGTGGTAGTGAATGGTGGTGGTGAATGGTGGTAGCGAATGGTGGTGCTGAATGGTGGTAGTGAATGGTGGTAGTCCATTTCTTCCCATACCTCCATACCACAATACCTTTCCTTAATTAAATGTCTACAACTGTTTCATTTATTTACTGTTACAAAAAGAATGATACTAAGTTCATTATGATCTTCTGTCGTCCTTTCCTCCTCATCTTTATTCTCTTCCTTTCCTCTCTTTTCCTTCTTACTTTCATCCACCTCTTTTCCTCGTCTCTCTCTCTCTCTCTCTCTCTCTCTCTCTCTCTCTCTCTCTCTCTCTCTCTCTCTCTCTCTCTCTTCCTCCCTTCCTCCTTTCATCCTTTCTTCCCTACCTCCATCCCTTCCTACTCTTTCCCTACTTGTTTTTTCCCTTTCTTCCTCTCCATTCCTTCCTACTCCTCTTTCCCTCCTTGTTTTTTCCCTTTCTTCCTCTCTTTTAATCCTCTTCCTCTCCCTCTCTCCTTCTCTTTATTATCGTCCAAGATTTACCCTCCGTTAAATGTTACTCAACGCTGTACTAGGTGTCAGGCAGATAGTGGTAAAACTTTGTCAGTGTTCGCTAATTGTAAGGTTGGGCTGGATGCAATCTGTAAAAATACACGTGTATGCGGTTCGAGAGATTGCTGATTGGTCCTCTTCCCGCGTGACGTCATCTAGTAGCCATTCTGCTTCTCTGATAGGTGGAAAGTATAGCCCCGGATTGGATACATTAGCTAAGTTTGTCTCTGTCTGTGTGTGTGTGTGTGTGTGTGTGTGTGTTAATTTTAAAGACATATCCGCAGGGGTAATCCAACAACATACTCTTCAACCATATCTTTACTAACCTGAAACCAGTATTAACATTATCAAGGTTGCCGAGTCTGCCAGCACCCCAGAGCTCTTAACTACACTCAATGAAAGCAACATTATACTGGAGGGGCCGTCAACCACCTCCCCGTGTGTGTGTTTAGCGCCACAAGCTGTCTGAGTCTTGTTGACGTATGCACACGCCATACATTAGCATATATTACGTCAACAAGAACCAGAGGGCTTGACTCCTTCACCCAGGGCAAGGCAGCGATTACTCTCTCTCTCTCTCTCTCTCTCTCTCTCTCTCTCTCTCTCTCTCTCTCTCTTACTACACCCATCAGTCTCTCCCTCGACACCTCAACACACTCAAGGTAATAAGAAAAACAACCGGATTTATGAGAGACCTCCTGGCCTGTTGTGTGTTGTACTGTACGCTGTTATATTTTCTCCTACAACCTATAACCCGCTTTAGAGAGTGGGTTGTGACCTGAGGTGACGAAGGAGGGGTGTTGTGGGTGTGTGAGGGGAGACGAGAGAGGAGGTGTGTGGGGGTGCTGTGGATGTGTGGATGTGTGGGGGTGTGAGGTGCTGTGGGTTTGTGGAGGGTGTGTGGGGGTGCTGTGGATGTGTGGATGTGTGGGGGTGTGGGGTGCTGTGGGTTTGTGGAGGGTGTGTGGGGGTGGTGTGGATGTGTGGGGGTGTGGGGTGCTGTGGATGTGTAGATGTGTGGGGGTGTGGGGTGCTGTGGGTTTGTGGAGGGTGTGTGGGGGTGTGCTGTTGTTATTGAAATTTTGATAATTAATGGTCTTAGTAGTACTCTAGATTATGAACTTTTGATAATGTTTTATGATAATTATTATGGGGGACACTTAATAATCAGAATTTCAACTTTTCGACCACAGATCCTTAATCAGCGTGTCCAGGACGACCTAAACTGAGATTTTTATCAATTAGTATATTTAAGAATATTTGGGCCGAAATAACAATAATAATAATGGTTGCCCCTCGTGCAACGAGGATGGCCGGCCCAAGGGCCACCTAGGCGTGAAATTGTTTAAAGTGTAGAAGCTGTCGCCAACACAACAACCACACCCTAAGTTAACGAGCTGCATGACTTAGTGTCAAGGAATAGTCCGAGAAGACCGGACGGCTCGCCAACTGCACTGGCTATCCATTACCTGGGAACACGATCCGCAGATCGATTAATATCCAGGTCCCCAATTACTGCTGGGTAGACAGAGGTAAATGGCGCAAAGAAACTTGCCCATAGCCTCACCCTAGCAGGGGATCGAACCCGGGTCCGCTCACTTCCGAGGCAAGCATGCTGACCACGCACACACACACTTTACACACTATTGAATATAAGTGAGAAAAGTATAAATTATCGGCAGGTAAAGGCATGAGGTAGATAGGTGACAGAGAGATGTGTTAGCGGGTTGTGATCCAGAGTTACGAGGGATAGAAGCACCGAGACTCACCTGGCTAATCCTTGTGATGGCCCGGGTACCTGTGATCACCCCCGACCATCCACCTAGATTATGACAAAATGTTAGCATCAATATATTTCCTTAAGTGTGACAGATATGATCAGAGGCGGGAGGAAGAAACTTGGAATATTTACAATATATTTTTTATTAGGTGTACAGTAGGTCTTGGAGCTGTTAATATACAGGTATTTTAATATGTCAATCTATTTAAGTTAATAATACAGACACCGTGTTAGTATACTTACATTATATTAAACTATTGACAGACTATATTAGCATACTAACACACGTGCATTATATAAAACTACTGATATACTACACTAACATACTATACAGCGGCCACCACCCACCTATGAATCGGTTCCTAACTTTGTAGTCGGGGAAGTGAAGGCGGTCGAGTACAGTGCCGCCCACGTATACCGGACTCACCAATCACAGTGTTATATATCCACTGATCCTATAGGGACCTCTGGCCTATAGGATACATGTTCACAGATATACTAATACACCAATATTATACTGAGTTTATACTACAGGTGTATATATGCGCATTATACTCACACACTAACATACTCAGCTCATTGTATACTAAGAACAGGGTCTTATTGATAATGTGACCTACTAGGACCTATTAGAACTAGGATCCATTAGAACTAGTACCTAATAGAACTAGTAACTATTGTAACTAGGACCTATTAGAACTAGGATCCATTAGAACTAGTACCTAATAGAACTAGTAACTATTGTAACTAGGACCTATTAGAACTAGGATCCATTAGAACTAGTACCTAATAGAACTAGTAACTATTGTAACTAGGACCTATTAGAACTAGGATCCAATAAAACATCTCATAAGGCCTTGGTCTCAACAACCTAACTCGGTAACGCGTCGCTGGAGACTTCAACAGCTCAGTAAATAGTAATCCTTGAGCTACAGTCCTCGGAGGTTCCTATGTTAATTCTTCCTCACTGCTGGACACCCGAGAACTCCTCTAACGGGGTCCACTTCAGCGAAACTCCTCTAACGGGGTCCACTTCAGCGAACCAAGATGGCGTCAATATTACACAGAGACTCGATCATTTAGTAGATGTCTTTCCCTTATGTAATTTGGGGAAGGAAAATGTTGTTTTTGGATGAGGTGTTTATGGTGTGTATTGTGTGGTATTGTGAGGGAGGGAAGGGGTGGTGATGGTGAGGGAAGGAGTAAGGGTGATGGTGGTGAGGGAGGCTGGATGATGGTAAGGAAGAGTGAAGGAGATTAGTGTTGGTGAAGGTGAGTGAGAACAAAGGAGAGTGAAGGAAGTTGGTGGCGCCGATGGTGAGGGACAGTGAGGGTGAAGGAAGTTGGTGGGGCCGATGGTGAGGGACAGTGAGGGTGAAGGAAGTTGGTGGGGCCGATGGTGAGGGACAGTGAGGGTGAAGGAAGTTGGTGGGGCCGATGGTGAGGGACAGTGAGGGTGAATGAAATCTCTATCCCATTAAATAACTCCAACAAAGGGACTCCATTAGTTAAGGACAAAACTAAATGGGTAAAAATAGGACCCACCAGAAATAATGGGGTATGGTTGTAAGTGTCTACAGGTGTAATAATAATTTACTCTGGGATCACCTCGTCAATAACCACCCATTGATTAAGGAAAGGTAAATGGGTAGGGGAAGGGGGATAATGCACCGTATATAATAATGATACTATTATTTAATGGAGACGGTAGCTTTACTGTTAATCGACACGGTATGTGTGGGGGGGGGGGGAGGGCTGATTCGTTTTAAGGTTCCATTATAATCGTCTTATTTATAATGCACTGATGACTGGATAAACACTGGGCAGAACAAGATGACATTTTTTTTTTCACCTAACACAACGCTTAAGTATCGTCAGAGAAGAGTAGACGAAAAGCTGGATGGATAAACAGACGTAGAGTATTCTCGCGTCTATACTTTTTGTAGAATCAAACATCATAGCAACTATAGTTTTTCTTACAAGTCATGGGATTCGGTAGACCACGCATTCTTTTTCTTGGTCATGTGATTAAATAAATCATGGCATTTATTCGCGTCTATAGTTTTTTATGTAGTCTAAGATCAAATATAACGCACTTATAATATCTATTAACGCGAGGGAATTAACTTCAGAATTCTCAAGTCCATATCCTCGCGTCTATAGATTTTATTAAGTATATTACATGTAAGACTACACGTTGTACATCTATAGACGAAATGAAATGAAGACTCACTATAAACATCCAAAACTCTGTTAACAATTATAGATGAGAGAATATTACGATCAGGTTATAATTATATACTCCTCTTCCCAGCGTCTATACATTTATATGGTGTAGGATTAAGTATAAAGATGCGTCACTTTTATCTTATGTTCCAGTAAATCTATAGACCCTTGAAAATTAACTTCATATCATAATCATAAACTCTATTTCCTGGCGTCTATAGACTTAATAAAGGATAGGATTAAGTGCCATGTAAACCTCATTTCCCTTAAGTTGATTGGATCCCCGGGTTAACAGTCTCTACTTACAGGTTCTAATCCCCTTCACGACCCGGGTTTATTAAGACATTCTATTACCAGACCGATAAGAAACGAGTTAAGAAGTGGAGTGAACACTAACGGGGCCCCTCGACTCTGTGGTTAGGAAGTGATAAAGTAAGATTCGTCGCGACGATACTAAGTTTATGCCTCAGTGTAGAGCAGGTCAGTGTGTGTGTGTGTGTGTGTGTGTGTGTAAGTTAACATGGAACTAAGCGCCGACATGCGGTTAGACTCGACAGCCGAGCGATGCATCTGTAATTACCCGTTAGTGCAGTCTAATGGTTGGTTAGAAGGTGATCAGTAATGTTCCTCGCGTCCGTCTGTCCGTCCGTCCGTGTCCTTGAGTCTCAGAAGGTAACTGGGTGTTGACGTCTACACACAGGTCATAAGGAGGTTGTGTACCTAGACGCGTCAGTCATGGGTCGCATTCTTAATTTCTTCGCGTGTGACATCTGAACCTGTCCGTCTGGTGGAGCCCTTGGGTTGTCGCTCGACTCAGTAGAACACGCTTCTGAGCCAACTCGGTCCTCTGGGTGCGACAGCTACGCGATGCATCCCTTATTCCCCCCACAGGTACAAGTCCTAATTGAGGTTGTGGTGAGGGGCGAGCAATGCACCTCATCAGCATTAGCTGTCTAGTGAGGTGGTGTAGCGAGGGGTAAATTGCCCTACAGTAGGTGATTCTGGACCGCTAATTTATAGCTATCTGGTTAAAAGAATGAAGGTGGGACAGCTCTAGTAATGAGATCTCTCAGGAGGCCACTGGAACGACACAACCCAGAGGGAGGGAGGGAGGGAGGGAGACATCGTCGACGGGGAAGGTTTATGTTGTGGTAATAAGATGTCCAGTTGTCAACCTGACACTGGAACGACGCGGCCTGGGCAAGGGAGGAGGAGGATGAGAGGAGGAGGAGGAGGAGGAAGAGGAGAGGAGGACGACGGAGGAAGCAGAGGGTTTGTATTCTGTTAATGAAATCTCTTTGGCACGACAACCTGGCAGGAGGAGATGTGACTGTAGGAGGCACAGAAGGAGGATCTGTGTTGTATTAATGTGATCACTATCGTCCAGGAAACATAGGTGAGGGATCTGTGTCTTGGTAATGAGATCCCCAGAACCCACATCTTAGGGGCGAGGAGGACGACGTCGAAATGGGACCCCCCCCCTCTCTCTCTCTCTCTCTCTCTCTCTCTCTCTCTCTCTCGACTTCTGCAGTATCCTTTATGGGTCTCGTCAACACGGGTAGTCATTACTTACAGAGAGAGAGAAGGACACGGTCAAGCCAAGCAACAGAAGGATGACGCTTGCTAATGTGTGTGTGTGTGTGTGTGCGTGCGCGTGTGTGTGTCCTGTAGACCAGCTGTATAATGTAATTGCTAACTTAATTATACCGTATATAGTTGGTAGATAGTGGAGGTAACATTGTGTCTAATTAACAGGAGTCGAGGAAGGTGAGCTGGTTGTTGGGTGTCTCAGGTAAAATCATTAGTGTAGTGGCTACCTGTTGACACCTGTGACGCTCATAAACAATTAGATCATCAGAGAAAGGAGAGGGGGAGGAGGAGAACGAGGAGGAGGTGGATGAGGAAGAAATAGAGAAGATGAAGAGAAAGAAATTCGATAACAGGTCGGTGTATGTGTGTGTAGAGAGAGAGAGAGAGAGAGAGAGAGAGAGAGAGAGAGAGAGAGAGTCGTTTTATTAGGTAGACAAAGATCAAGAAAGACAGACAAAGATAATAATTACCACAAAAGATAGTAACAAATGACAGTGACGGCGGAGATAAATAGACAGACTGACAGTGACGGCAGTGACTGATAGATGTAGTGACAGTGAGGGAAGATATGACAGTAATAGACGGTGTTCTGTTTACATGATACGCAAGGTCCTCAAGGAATGGCTCTCTGTCTCTTCCTCTCTGTCTATCCGTCTGTCTGTCTGTCTTTTTGTCTATCTGTCTCTGCTTCTATCTTATCTTACCTTTTATCTATCCAGCCTTAAGCTTACATGGGTGATTTGTAAGTTAGGTTAGGTTAGGTTAGATTAGGTTAGTAGTCGTAACAGGAGTAGTAGTAGTAGTAGTAGTAGTAGTAGTAGTAGTAGTAGTAGTAGTAGTAGTAGTAGTAGTAGTAAGGCGAGGTCAGGAGCCGCGTCAGCCTCCTGCTTATTTTCCCAACAATACCTTGTTGTGTTGGGCGCTTGTCGGTGTTGCTTCTGGTGGCTCGCCCGCGCCCTCCGTCAACACCCTCCACTGTATCCAGAGCCGTACTTGGGGGCAGGGAGAGAGCACCGCTGTATCGAGGTTCAGGCCACTGTACCCTCACTGTATTCAGATACTCGCATGGAGGGGGGTGGGGGGAGGGATGGACAGACGGTTAGAGAAGACAGAGATCGACACACAGAAAAGACAGATATTCAAACACAGGGACGAAGAGACAGACAGCCAGACAGAGGGACAAACCCCCGTATTATTAAACAACATCTTCCCTTGAAGAGGGTCGTCGTGTTTCAACCCGAGTTTTAAACTAAATGAGCCCTGAGGGACACCGCGAATTAACTAATTAACTAATTCCAATGAAATTAATTTATAATATTGGAATTAGTTAATTTTACCGCTACACCACCCCGTTAAGTACTGTACTGCGGTGTCCCTTAGGACTCATTTAGTTTAAAACTCGGGTTGAAACACGACGACCCTCTTCAAGGGAAAATATTGTTTAATAATACGGGCGTAAGAGACAGGCAACAGTACACAGAAAGAGAAAAAGAAACAGACAGCCAAATAGAGAGAGAGACAGACAGACACCCATACAGAGACAGACAGCCATAAAGAGAGACAAAGAGACAGATAGCCATACAGAGAGAGACAAAAAGACAGAGAGCCAAACAGAGAGAGAGAGAGAGAGATACCCATACAGAGACACACAGCCATACAGAGAGATACAGAGAGACAGACAATCGTACAGAGACAGACAAAGAGACAGACAGCCATACAGAGAGAGACAAAGCAACTCACAGTATCGATACAGTCATGAGATACCTCGAGACGCTCTGCTTGTGAGATATTGGGTGAGGTTTTTTCCCTGTCTCTTCCTGTGTTGGAGAGGCGGGTGTGCCGGTCTAAATTAGCATACACTCTGATGTTATGTTACGATCGTCTGAGTGTGTCTGTTTGGCTGCCCTGGTCTCGAGTTCTCAAAAGTTCATGTGTTCATTTTTAACTGGTTAGTGTGTGAACGTATCTGTTTTGGTTGACTTGTTACGCTTTCATTTTTAACTGGTTGGTGTGAGAACGTATGTGCTTAGTTTGCCCTGTCATGGGTTCTCAAAGGTTCATACGTTCATATTTAACTAAAAAGTATAAGAACGTATCTAATTGGTTCACTTTAAACTACCATATAAATTCTAAAGTGTTCCTACGTTCATCATTCCTTCCATACTGAGTGGGGTGAGAACGTATCTAACTTTCTCACATAACTCGTAAATCAAAGATGGATTTACATAGATTCGTGCGTTAAATATACCCACATATCCATGTAATTAATATGACCAGGATACCAACATATCCACATACCCAGAATATTAGTGTGACTGGGTATACCAAAATACCCACATTCCCACCTACCCACATACCCACATACCCACCTACCCACATACCCACCTACCCACAGACCCACATACCCACCTACCCACATACCCACATACCCACCAACCCACATACCCACATACCCACATACCCACATACCCACATACCCACATACCCACAGTATTAGTATGAGGTATACACGCTATGGGACTAACACCAAACACAACACCTGTGGTCGTATGTTATGTTGACAACCACTGATATGCCCCGACCTTCACCAGCTGATATATCCTGGAGGTGACCATCTTAGGAGCCTATACCTGGAGAGTCTATCTTGAAGGAGTCTATCAAGGAGGTTTATCTAAAAATATATCCAAGAGTCTATCCCAGAGTCTATCTCAGAGTCTATCCAAGAGTCTATCCCAGAGTCTATCCCAGAGTCTATCCAAGAGTCTATCCAAGAATCTATTTAAGAGTCTACCCCAGAGTCTATCCCAGAGTTTATCCCAGAGTCTATACCAGAGTCTATTCAAGAGTCTATCCCAGAGTCTATTCCAGAGTCTATTACTTAATCTATCCAAGAGTCTATCCAAGAGTCTACCCCAGAGTCTATACCAGAGTCTATTCAAGAGTCTATCCCAGAGTCTACCCCAGAGTCTATTCCAGAGTCTATCCCAGAGTCTGAGTCTATCCAAGAATTATATGGCTTATGACAGAAAATTCCCCCAACAATTAAAGAATTATTTGTCCTTAATAAAGTTGTGGTGTTGTGGGGAGGAATGATAAGGACGTGAGCCGGAGGAGAATCTAATCCTCTTTAGGAAGAAACAAAAGAGGATCACCAACTGTTAAAAGGGATCGAATCTTCATGACTTCGACAGAGGGAGACAAATTACTTCGTCTCGTTGCATTAAAAGAGGTCAAACAAATTTCTGTCTTGTCGAGGGAGGGAAGGTAAGAGGGTGAGGGAGGGAGGGTGAGGGAAGGAGGTTAGAGGGATGGAAGGAGGGAGGGAGAGGGTAAGGGAGGATAATGGATGGTAAAGGAGGGAGGGGTGAAGATTAAGGGACGGTGATGGAGAGGGAGGGGTGAGGGAGAGGGGTAGGAGGAGGGTAGAGGGAGAGAAGGTGAGGGAGAGAGGGACATAGGATGGTGGATGGTAAGGGAGGGAGGGTGAGGGTGACGGAGGGTGATGGAGAGTGAGGGTGAGGATGAGGGAGGGTGGTGGAGAGGGAGTGATCAGAGGAGGGTAGGAGGGAAGGAAGGAATATGAGGATGAGTGTATCAGAGGGTGAAAGGATGAGGGAGGGAAGGGAAGGGTGTGAGGAAGCTGTGGGAGGGAAGGATGAGGGAGGGGAATGAGGAGGGAACAAGGCTGAGAGAGAGAGAGAGAGAGAGACCACTTAGCTACAGGCGGACACAAGGACCTCAGCCACTGCACCATCACTTCCCTCTTGTCTCTCTCAGGAGGTAGAAGAAGGAGTTAGAAATTTACATACACATAAGGAGGAGGAGGAAGGAGGAAGAGGGGGAAGAAGGAGAAAGGAGGGAAGGAGAGGGAGGAGGAGGAGGAGGAGGAGGAGGAGGAGGAAGGAGGAGGAGGAAGGAGGAGGAAATGGAGAAGAGGAGGAAGGATGAGAAGAAGGAAGAGCAGGAGGGGGAAGGAGGAGGAGGAAGACGTGTTGTGATAAAGAAAGTGGTGCGGAGATGACAATTAGTTGCTGGTCCTCTTGAGTCGTCTACTGAGAGGAGAGAGAGAGAGAGAGAGAGAGAGAGAGAGAGAGAGAGAGAGAGAGAGAGAGGATCAACACACACATACACCCATTCGTCGCATCTCAGGCACGTAGACTGACAGAGCGCTTCGGAAGTTACACTTTTGGAGTCGATTCTCGTCCATATAGAGCGACACCATTCTTCTCCATGGCCCCACCTCTGCCGATTCATCTCAGACGGGCGGAGCTGAGAGTAGATTTGCATTTTTCGGGTTTTTTTGGTAAGGGAATGAGAGGGCAGATGAGTAGGGAGAGAGGGAGGGATGAGAGAGAGTGGGAAAATGAGGAGGGTGGGAGGGAGGGAGGGAGGGAAAGGAGAGGGAGGGAGGAGGGAGGATGAGTAGGGAGAGAGAGGGATGAGAGAGAGTGAGAGGAGGGAGGGGTATAGAAGGTTAGAAGGGAGAGAGATGAGTAGGGAGGGAGGGAGGGAGGGAGAGAGGAAGGGGTATAGAAGGTTAGAAGGGAGGGAGATGTGTAGGGAGGGAGAGATGAGGGAGAATGGGAGGAGAAGGGAGAAGACAAATAAATAAAAATGAGAGAAATATGTCCAAGAAAATGACTAAATGAAGATGGTGAAGAACAAGACACTAAAATGGCCTTCATGATTAAGTCGTAAAGAAGAGTGTAAATAAATGGCCCAAGTAAAATAACACCAAAGCCATTTAATAAACTCTCAAGAACAAGAGAGGAGAGCAATGCATTTAACTGACCCCCATAATGAAGCTCCAGGGTCAACTATTTCCCTCTGTATGACCTGGACCATTTAGTCATAACTGGACATAATACATATGCAATAACCCGCCTGCATTTCAGTTGTGTCTGGCCATTTGCATAGTCGTGGGGAGATTCATCTTGACCCAAGTTGTTTCTGCCTGAGCCCTCACGCTGCCTGCCTGCCTGTTTGACGCCTAAGAGAGAGAGAGAGAGAGCAAAGTAGGTAAGGTGTTCTTACACAGCTTCCATCTTCTCTCTCGCTGATCACCAACTTACATTTCTCCATAAGTTTAACACGTCAATAATAGAATCCAACATAACTAACTTTGATCTATAAACAAACTCGTCTCCCTCAGAGCTCACAAAACACACTCTCCTTTATTTCTATTCAAATGTATATGAATATTTATACCTGTATTGTGTATATATTTTATCTGTGTTTATGTGTGTGGCTGAATTTATTGTATTTATGGGTGTTCTTGTGTTCGTAAGCTGTGTGGTGAGGATGTTAAGTGGTGGTGGTGGTTATGGTGGTGATTGTGGGGGGTCATGGTGATGGTGGTTGTGTTGTTGGTAAGGGTGGAGGTAGTGGTGATGATAGTGATGGTGATAGTGATAATAGTGGTGAGGGTTTGTGTGGATAGTGATGATAGTGGTGATGGTGATGGTGATGATGCCTTCTTCACCAAGTGCTTCAGGTACACAGGTAATTGGGTCTTATTCTCTCCTTATCTTCTTGTTTGTTTTCTTAATTTATTCCCCCTATACTTTAAGTCTCAGCCTTAGTTCTTGAGGCAGCTCCCGTCAGACATCTCCGTCAGGATGAAGTCGTCAGAAACATTTTTGTGACGTCACTATTAAGTTCTCGTTCGTGGAGAATCATCGTTCGTGAAGGCGGATTATAAATAAACATCGAGGCTAAACTCCTTGGAAAAAATAACTTAACTACCCCTTAACAACGTCATTATTAACTTGTTTAGTGTATTTGTAACTAGACTTATCACCATTGCTATTGTCAGAACCTTTGATATAATATAACCCTTAAATAGAAATAGTTTTAATGGGTTGGTATGCACTCCCTTATTAAGCGTGTTCAGCTGGCCTGACTTGGGTTCTAATAGTGCGTTCACTACTGTCACCTGGACGATTTATTTACGCTGGGATAACGTGTACACAAACCCGCTTTATCTACCGGACGATTAATGTGCGTTCGTAAATGACATTAAGAGCCTTGTATTTTTTTTATGTAATCGAATTTACGGGCGGCTTTGAATGATACTCAGACTCTCAATTTGTACTGTTGAGAGAGAGAGAGAGAGAGAGAGAGAGAGAGAGATGCAAGTAGGATACAGAAATATAAACAGAGTGATGGACAAAGAGAGATAAAGTATGAGTAAGGAAAGTGGTAGGTTGACAGATGAGGAGATACAGAGAGAAACACACACAAGGAAGGTAGAGAAAGGCAGACAGATGGAGAGATAAACAGAGATACGTCAGTTTGTGTGTGTGTGTGTGTACATGCTTCAACACCTAACATTCCCCCCTCCCTACCCCTTCCCCGCCTCCCCTCTTCGCCCCCCCCTCCTCCCCCCACAGCCCAACAGCAGGAGTCACCCCCACTCACCAGGTTCCAGCTCAGGTATTAAGTCATTACCTGAACTCACCTGCCCAGGTACACACCCAGTCGCCCACGTCAAGAATTATAAGTGAGAACTATCATTATATGTGGGGTCGTGGCGTCCCCTGGAAGGTGTTGGGGGCTGGGAGTGTGAGAGTGTATGTTGGTACTGTCTACTGGCTGTAAGTGCGTGTGTGTGGTGAGTGGCTATTGTTGAAATTTTCTCTACTGGCTGTAAGTGCGTGTGTGTGTGAATATGTGTGAATGAGTGTATGTTGGTAGACTGTCCACTAGGCATAATGTGTGTGTGTGTATGTGTGTGTGTGTATGTGTGCGTGTGTGTGTTTTGAAGATAGCTGAAATTTGGTAGGGAGGTGCGGGTGACCTCAGGGTATAGCCGTTCAATATCTCCTGTCCCTCCAGCCGGGCCCCGCCCAGTAACTCAACTGGTCAATATAAATATTTTCACATCATTATTTAGATCACCTAAGGATAAGACACCCAGCTTATTTCACCTCAAGTTTATCAACTCTAACTTTAACCTAACCTAACCTAACCTAACCTAACCTAACCTAACCTAACCTAACATAACCTAACGAAACCTAACCAGTGGAGTGTTGGATGATAAGTATGTGTAAATGGAGGAGTGGAAGAAGAGGAGAAGGGAGAGAAGTGGGGATGGGAGAGGAGGAGAAAGAGGAAGAGGGGGAGGGATGGAGGGGAAGAGAAGGAAGAGGAGGAGGAGGAGGAGAAATAGGGGAAGGAGGACAGGTAAAAGCAGATGTTAATGACCCTTGGAGTAGTTAACCTTTACACCTGTGAGTACGATGGATTAGCCGCTGGAGCATGATT
>NW_024743588.1:155000-177500 GCF_018991925.1 Homarus americanus
TACTTGATGAACGTCGGCATGGTCAAGTTACCCTCGAGTAGATACTTGAGGTGCTCGAGAGTGACTTCCGCTTACTAGAGGTTCGGCACACACACACACACACACACACACACACACACACACATAGGTGTAATTGCAATAAAACATAATCATCAGGTTTGCCCGGGCTGACTCCCACGTACACTCGGCCATCATCGCACGACCCACTCCAATGTTTACGTTCTTGACTTAATCGGATTAAATTGCTTGAATCCGTCCTTGGATCTGCCTTGCGTATTCTAATCCCGCTATTGGTAGATCGATAATCCGATTTATAGTAAATCCCTCTAAAAACAACCCGGCTTTTTCCCTTCAATAATCCGGAATGAGTAATTGCCTGTGACGAGATTATTCAGAAATAACTTTTAAGAAATTATCAAAATATCTTCTTTTATTTTTCTCCCCAAAACTTTCTGTCAATATATACTGTAAATAACTAGGAAAATAATAATAATAATAATAATAATAATAATAATAATAATAATAATAATAATAATAATAATAATAATAAAACACAAAAACCAACTCAAGCATCATAAAACACTCTAGATTTTGACACAGGTAAATAGATATTAACACACACACACAAACACACACACACACACACACACACACACACACTACTACTACATACTACTTTGTTGTCACTCGGAATCTAGTATGACTATCATCCAGCTATGAGACAATGATATGAGTTATTAAGGATGTCACCTAGGTTGGTGAGTTCTGAGGTGACTAAAGAGGCCGATACTGGACCGGCAGGGTCGATTACAGATGTTGCACATGTGGGGGTCTACATCTAGTGCGGGAGTGCGTCTTTCCGGCGATGGCGCTTGTCTGCCTCGTTATGCAATCGGGCTAACTCGAAAGTATTGACACCACCTTGTGTGGTGCTCCTCCAAGTGCTACGATGTGGAGTAATCGTCTCTCAGGTGAGGGGGTCGATTTGGCACGTTTTCAGGTTTGTCTTAAGACTATCCTTATACCTTTTCAGTTGCCCGCCAGCTTTACGTTTACTATTCGTTAGGTGACTGTAAAGTGGCTGCTTTAGGCAGTCTACTGTCGTTCATGCAGGTAACATGGCCAGTCCAGCATGGTCGTTCATGGATAATGGTAGCCTAGATGCCCCTACAGTTTGTGCCAGCAAGAATAGTGGCATTTGTTCTCTAGTCTTCCCAGCGAACTCGGATGTTGGAACGTAGACTATGTTGGTGAAAGTTTTCAAGTGCCTTGATGTGCCTCCTGTATGTGACCCATGTCTCTCTGCTAAATTTCCTTCTTTTCTCTTTTCCCTAATTACCTTTCATTCACACACCCCATCTCCTCCCTTATCTGAAATCCTGCCTCCCTCATTCCTTCCCTCCTTCCCTCCCCTATATCCCAACTTCTTCCCCTCCCTTCCTCCCCTCTCTCCCTTCCTCCCTCCCTCCCTCCCTCCCTATCCCTTTCCCTCCCCCGTACCCTCCCTTACTCCACACTCTCCTCCTCACCTCCCGTATCTCTCTCATTCCTTCCCTCCTTCCCTCCTTCATCTCCTTCAGAACACAGGTAACTCTTTGCTTTAATGAAATGAAAAAATAAAATCAGACTTGGTGAAGATAACAGCGCCACCGCTTGTATCGGACATAAATCAGAGGGCCATCAATTGTCCCTGACTGCCACTTCACTCTCTGGGGGCCCCTCAGACCTCGTCATGACCCCCAGAGAGTTGCCACAGAGTTACGGGGGTGGAAATTTACAGTGGACGTAAGGGGTGAGTGGTACTTGCTAATGATTCCTTGAGTGGCGCTACGGCTTCTCTGGGGTTCGGTGGGTGGGTGGGTGGGTGGGGTGAGGGTTGTTATGTGGGTGTATGGGTGAGGGGGAGGGTGGGTGTATGCTTTGGTCGGTAGATGTGGATGGGGGGTGTTTTGTGTGTGTGTGTGTGTGTGTGTGTGTGTGTGCGTAAACCTCCAAACAGATTCACATGGATGCTTGCTTATAAATTTTCCCATTAACAACACGCACTACCCCCCCCCTCCATACACCCCACACCCACCACACACCCACCACACACACACCACACCCACTCTCCCCCACCCCACACACCAACACCCCTCCCCTCCTCCACCACGGCCCAAACTAGAGAACCTCAACCAATGTGCATGTGGGGGTGGAGGGGGGGGTGGAGGAGGTAGGGGAGGTGGGGGGGGGTCATCACTACCAAATTAGCCAGGTCAGTATCTTACCTTCACTATGACTTGCAGACGGTCTCCCTCCAACTGTCTGTATTTACAAATTTCAAGGTATAGCTTATCTTAGACACGGTCAAGTTTATCCCTGGGTAATGGGGCTTTCAGGAGAGTTAATGGGTGCGAAGAGGTTAGTTAATGGGGATGGTGCCCGGACGCTTCAATGGTGAAGTATAATGTAAGGGATATTGACGTTTAGGTGGTGGTGGTGCTAGTAGTAGTGGTGTTAGTGGCGGTGGTGATAGTGGTGTTAGTAGTGGTGATGGTATTAGTGTTGTTGTTAGTAGTTTTAGTGGTGGTGGTAACAACAACAACAACAACAACAACAACAACAACAACAACAACAACAATAATAATAATAATAATAATAATAATAATAATAATAATAACTAATAATTTACTACAACTCTCCTATAGCTACACTAACATTACCAAACCCCATAACCATAAATAGTAATCACGCAGTTGACAAATAACCTGCAATAACGAAAATTACTCCCAAATTGCATGCAAGGAAAAAACTGTGTGAGGCAACATGTGACGGACAACATAAACGTACACAGACACCTACATAGATACTTACACAGACACTTACACAGATACGTACACAGAAACCTACACAGATTCATACACAGATGCCGACGTAGATACTAACACAGATAAGTACACAGACACGTACACAGACACCTACACAGATACGTACACAAAACCTACATACACACCTCCACACATACGTACACAGACTGCTACACAGGTACGTACACAGACACTTACACATCCTCCCCAACCAATGGAGTCTGGGGTAATGTTTGCACCTCAACCAATAACAATTCAGGAAACGTTTATCAGCTAGAATGTCTCAATCAACGGACCAATCACAGCCTTGCTAAATCTCTTATTCTCACCCTCACCTCCAATCACAACCCGATTTACAACATTATTGCTGAATATATTTTACAGCAGACAACCTGAGTTTACGAGTGAATTGCTTCCCTTTCTCATGTAAATAATTGAAGATATGTCTGTTTAATTTACAGTTGTATTATCTTTTCCTCATCTAACTCTTTTACAGTTCATAAACTTCAATTTACAACGTCATCGTCTTCCCCCCGTGTAAATATTTTATAGTGTGTAACTTGAAATGATTATAAAGAATTAGAAGTACACGGGGAAGAAGAACAACTATCTCCCCCACCACATGAGCCTCTCCTCCCCACCACCTTAGCCTCTCCTCCCCACCACCTTAACCTCTTCTCCTCACCGCCTTAGCCTTTCCTCCCCACCACCTTAGACTCTCCTCCCCACCACCTTAGCCTCTCCTCCCAACCACCTCAAACCTCTCCTCCCCACCACCTTAGACTCTCCTCCCCACCACCTTAGACTCTCCTCCCCACCACCTTGGCCTCTCCTCCCCACCACCTTAGACCTCCTAGCCTCTCCTCCCCACCACCTTAGACTCTCCTCCCACCACCTTAGCCTCTCCTCCCACCACCTTAGCCTCTTCTCCCCCACCACCTTAGCCTCTTCTCCCAACCATCTCACCCTCTCCTCCCCCACCTCACCCTCTCCTCCCTCACCCATCTCACCCTCTCCTCCCCACCACCTCAAACGTCTCCCCCTACCACCTTACCCTCCTCCAAATCATCTCCCCCCCCCTTCTCCCCACCCCCTCACAAAACACTCACACCCAGTATTACCATAAAAAAAAAGAATGAAGAGTGACCTCTCCTCACCCCAGCAGTATTACCAGAACGGGACAGACTGTGAACCAAGTACCGAGACTTCACGGTTCGAATCTTTATGTCTTTCTGTCTCGGTGATGATGATTCGAAATAACATGTCTTATCTAGCCCGAAATTGAGAGAGAGAGAGAGAGAGAGAGAGAGAGAGAGAAGGTCATGTTCTCAGTCACCAAGAACATTAATATTACCCATAGAAACCAATCCCTTCCACCTTCCTTACCTCCCTCCTTCTCTCCTTCACTTCTTCCCTCTCCTGCTACCCTCTCCCATCTCTCCTTTCCATCCTTCCCTCTCCCTCCCTCCCTCCCTCCCTCAGTTACCTGCTCATCAGACAACTTTTGTTCTGAAATTAACAACAGTAGAAATCTGATGGCAGTGGGAGATAATACTGTCGGTCTGTCGGCTTCTCTGTCTGTCGGTCTGTTGGTTTGTCGGTCTAAAGGTCTGTCGGTCTGTCTATCGATGTATTAGTCTGAAGTTCTGTCGATCTATTTGTCTATCGATCTGCCGGTTCATCGGTTTGTCAGATGACGAAGGCCAAGCTAAGATGCTCCAAATTATCTTGAAAATGATGGTTCCTCTTAAGATCTATAGATTTAGCCTCTCTCTCTCTTTCTCTCTCTCTCTCTTTCTCTCTCTCTCTCTCTCTCTCTCTCTCGCTAAGGGGAGGGGGTTTTGACACAAGTTACGCCATATTGGACCCCACCGGGCGAACTGTCCAGATGGCACCTTGATAGTCCTGCACGTCTCGGCCAACTTCGGGTTTTAAAGCCCGTTAGATGACCATCGTTGTCAGATAGTGAACTAGACCAGGATTTGAGGGTCGTGGCGTTCTCTGTGTGCTGGGAGACAGAAATCAGGGAGTTATGTAGGAGGTATTTTAGAAACACCACACTACACCACACTATACCCAGTCCACACTACCCCAACACCACACTACACCACACTATACCCAGCCCACGGTACCCCAACACCACACTACACCACACCACACTACACCCAGCCCACAGTATGCCAACACCACACTACACCACACTATACCCAGCCCACAGTACCCCAACACCACACTACACTACACCACACTACACCCAGCCCACAGTATGCCAACACCACACTACACCCAGCCCACAGTGCCCCAACACCACACTACACCACACTACACCCAGCCCACGGTACCCCAACACCATACTACACTACACCACACCACACTACACCCAGCCCACAGTACCCCAACACTACACTACACTACACTACACTACACTACACTACACTAAACTACACCCAGCCCATAGATGACATCAGTGATCCATTTAGCACACATTATTTTCCCCTTCTCTCTCTCTCTCCACCTTAATTCACCTCTTCCACGTTATCTTCCCCACCCATCCCACTCTCTCCTTCCTCCCATCTTTATCCTCCTTATCTCTTGTTCTCCTTCGTATCTCTCAGGGGAAGAAGGAGGATGGACAGATGCAAACGTCTCCTAATCAGATAGTGCCACAGGTCAGGTCAGCCAAGGTCATCTCTTTCGCGTGAGTTGGACGTTTATGAAATAATTTTGAAAACTATTATAAGGAATAAATTTTTGCCTCGTTCCATAATGTTTTTTTTTCTGATGTTTACTTCGATCTATTTTTTAGTTAATTTTTTCTTTAGTTCAAGTTTAGTTGAATTTATTACTCAAGTGATGTTAAATTTATTTTTGTTTGATGTTAATATCTAATTATAGAAATGTATAGGTATTTTTTTTTACTCATAACTGAAGATCCTTTACCTCTTAGAAATTCTCAAAATTCTCATAAATTCTCTAAATTCTCATAAATTCCCAAAATCTCAAAAATTCCCAAATCGTTTCGTAATTCTGGACATAACTCTCGCCTGTCTGTTCCCTGATAGTTTGTTTACCTGATTTCTGGTTATTAGCCGCCACGGTACCCTTATAATTCATCTTGCATTGTTCCGGGTCATGCAATAGTGTGTGTGTGTGTGTATGTGTGTGTGTGTGTGTGTGTTTGTGTGTGTGTGTGTGTTTGTGTGTGTTTGTGTGTGTGTGTGTGTGTGTGTTTATCGCTGCATAGAAGAATGTATTTATAGATATTCAAGTCTCTCTCTCTCTCTCTCTCTCTCTCTCTCTCTCTACGAACATTCCCTCCTAAAGAAATCCGTGGGTGGTGACCGTTGTCATTACCTGTACAGTGTCAATTAACCAATTTTGTGCAGACTTTATTAAATTTTTACCTAACCTAACCTAACCTAACCACCCTGTAAATTTATTGAAGGTCTTGAGTTAATACAAATAGGATGGGTGTATTTGAGAAGAGGTTTATTTAATAGAAGGAAGATAATATAGATGATAAAGACGATAAAGTACAGAATAAAGATGGAAATAATGGAGAATGGAAATTAAAAAAAGTGGATAATTAGATGAATGAAGAAGATAGGAAATGAGTGAAATGAAATAAATAAATAATAAAATGCAAATAAAATGAAACGTAAAGAGAAAAAAGTCAAATAAGTTAAATTGGAATTGGAAAATTTAGTGGTAAAATGATATAAACGAACAAAGAAAGAAAGAAAGAGAGAAAGAAAAAAAGAAAGATTGATAACATAAAAACAAAAACAAAACAAGATTCAACATTATATAACACGGAGTTAACAAAACGAAGCTTCGAATAAAACCCGACTCATTTCCTGCTATTTCAAAGATAATTCTCTTCGTAACTAATCGCTTCTTCTACGCTCATCTGAACGGTCCGGAACTTCGAAATCAAGGATGAAATATCTGTCCGCCTCTCTCTCTCTCTCTCTCTCTCTCTCTCTCTCTCTCTGTCTCTCCCCCCTTTTGAGAAAATGTCCCTTCGAGTATTATCGTGATTCGTCGAGTCTCTCTGCATTCCGAAGCTTCGAAGCAGAGGGTCATTTGGAAGACTAATTGAACCCCTTCTGAGTAATTTTCATCCATAAATTCTCCAACGACAGAAATCCGACTCTGCTTTTATCTCTCTCTCTCTCTTTCTCTCTCTAAATTTACTATAGTCTCTTCTCATATTAGTGAAACATGTAAAAATGGAGCAAAAATGTTCTTGACCATTCATGTGACGCGTTACAAACCGAGAATGTCAGTTCAGCCAATCAGCAGCGAGAAGAGGTACTGTGGGGGTGCATCCTAGCGTGCGAGTCTCCCAGGCATTACGCAAATTTATACGCCTTGACAACTTAAGAACTGCGTTGTCTTGGATTCTTATATATCACCTGAAGATTAGACACCCAGGCTTATTTACCTGACTATTGAATACCTTAACATATTCCGGGGGGGGGGGGCGTTAGATTAGGTAAGGTGTGATGTTATGTTGTGTTATGTTATGTTGTGTTATGTTATGTTGTTAAGTTAGGTTAGTTAGGTTTGGTTAGGTTTGGTTAGGTTAGGTTAGATTAGGATAGATTAAGTTCAAACTGAAACCTTACTAAGCCTAACCTAAGATTAACAACCCTAACCTAACCTAACCCTACATTACCATACACGTGTCGGGTCACTCTTTAACCCGAACTCTTCCATATGACTTCACTTCCGGGACTGTCACTACATACCTGCGCCTCTGCATTCACCTGTACTACCTTGTTTACGGCAAATGTGGAGGAATTTCAGAAAAGATTGGCCTTACAGAGAGACTTAACCCCTCCAACTAATTCAATTACTAACTCCAACTAATCTCATAGTTAAATTAGTTATTTTCATGTTAACCCTTCTTGTTAATCTCATTTCTAATTCATCCAACTAATCTCCTGAATCAACAGAATTATTTAATCTTCAGGTTAACCTATCAAGCTAATATCATTTTAAAATCATCCAACTAATCTCCCATGCTTAACAAATTAGCTAATTTCTCAATTTAACACCAATATGATACCTAGCCCCTCTTAACTAATACTTCACACTAACCCAACTAATCCCCCACCGTAAGTATAGTCAATCCCTGTGTTAAGTCAGCTGTTTAAGATAATCCAAAGAATTATCCTAGGTGACGGGATAATGACCAACAGGACACCCTCTCCCTATAATTTCAAGATTGCATTTTTTCAAAGGGTGGGCGAGATTATCCTATCCGAATCACTGGCGCGGAAGATTAGCCGCTATGGTCGCGTTGAAATCCCTCGAATCAACGCGGACTGGCAAAGGCGGAACGAAATTCTTTGACAAACTGTTAACGAGATCTTTGTTGTATTTTTTTAACTTTTATTTTTGTATTTATTTAAGTTTTAACGTCAGTTGAAATAACAGATATTGAAACGGGAATTGGAATTGATGTTGATAGTTATTGATATTGGCAATAATAATAATAATGATAATAATAATAATAATAATAATAATAATAATAATAATAATAATAATAATAATAATAATAATAATAATAATAATAATAATAATAATAATAATAATAATAATAATAATAATAATAATAATAATAATAATAATAATAATAATAATAATAATAATAATACAGGTTACTAATAATTATTACTTGGTTCGGTTAAAGTCACTCATGATAGACTACTGGTTACCATAAACCCAAACTGTAAATTTGAACTCACACACACACACACACACACACACACACACACACACACACACACACACACACACACACACACACACACACACACACACACATACATAATAATAATAATAATAATAATGGTTGCCCCTCGTGTAACGAGGATGGCCGGCCCAAGAGCCACCTAGGCGTGAATTTGTTTAAGGTATAGAAGCTGTCGCCAACACAACAACCACATAGTTAACGAGCTGCATGACCCAGTGTCAAGAAATAGTCCGAGAAGACCGGACAATTCGTCAACTGCACTGGCTAACCATTACCCCGGAATACGATCGACAAATCGATCATCATCCAGGTTCCCAATTACTGCTGGGTAGACAGAGGCAAATGGCTTAAAGAAACTTGCCCATAGTTTCACCCTGCCTGGGGATTGAACCCTGGTCCACTAGCTTGCGAGGCGAAAAAGCTGACCATTACACCACCCACACACACACACACAGAGTTAATAATGATCACTGGTGTACACTCGTGTCCACACAGAGAGACAGTTGTCATCTTAAACACAATAATTACTCCGTTCTCTCTCCAATAAAGTGAAACCTCCATCTAACGACCTATATATAAATAAAAGTACATTATATCGAGGGTCCGTTATATATGAAACCCCCAACTAACGGAGAGAGTATTCCGTTATATGGAGGTTGTACTGTATTCACACATAATAACAAACTATCAAATACGTCCTCCTGTACAGTAACTACCGTCTAAAGCCATACTAACATATTAATTAATCTCTTTACGTCAATGCAACTCTCAACACCACCTGATCATCTCCTCTTCTGGCTCACGTTCGCTCACCTTCTGCCTGCACTGGCGCTCCCTACTGGTAAAGAATTTTATATACGTAGCGACTCTTTCTCACCTGCAAAAAAAAATAATAATAATAATTTCCTTCCTCCGGCTACACGATAACTACAGACTACCTCATCGTCTTCAAGCACGATAATTATGTATTTTTACTAACTCTATGTAGCTTAACGAAGGCGATTTCCTCCAGGTTTATTATAATCTCTCTCTCTCTCTCTCTCTCTCTCTCTCTCTCTCTCTCTCTCTCTCTCTCTCTCTCTCTCTCTCTCTTGCTTTCTTTCTTTCAACAAGGTAAGGGTATTGTTCTCTCGTTCATACATAGTTACTATCTAACTATGGGGAAGGTAGGTAGTGTAGGTGGAAGAAGAGGGGAGGAAGAGGGGAGGTGGAGGGGGGGGTGGAGGGAGGTAGGTGGGAGAGGGTAGGTGAGGTGGTGAGGGAGGTAGGTGAGAGGAGGTGGAGGTGAGGTAGGTGAGGGAGGTAGGTGAGGGAGGTAGGTGAGGGAGGTAGGTGGAGGAGGGGGGTGGGGAGGTATGTGAGGGAGGTATGTGAGGGAGGTAGGTGAGGGAGGTAGGTGGGAGAGGTAGGAGGGGGAGATAAGTGAGGGAGGTATGTGAGGGAGGATTCTGTCTCACAGTGTCAGGCTAAATATTCGGTACAGGGTCGACTGGATTATTTGTACACTTTTTTTTATAATTACAACTCCAGAATTGATGGAAAACATATAGTATTCATCTATGTACGAGAATATTTAAAAAAATATATATAATTTCAAAAAAATCCTCTTCTATAGTAAGAAGTAGCTTTTTTCTAAGTATAAGTTATAATAATACCCACCACCACAGTGTCATTTATACATCTCACGTCAACACACACCCTAAGCGAGATCATGCCGCTAAACCAACAGACCACATAATTATGTAATGAGGAAGATAGTTCCTCTTAACATTAATTTTTATATAAATGTCTTCAACAAACAATTGAAAAAAGGGGGTCTGTCCAATAGTCGAACCGAGTACCTTCGATACCCTAAGCAAGAATCATACCACTATACCAACAGGCCGATGACAAGGATTAAAATATAAAGGTATGGATATGTTATTAGTGTTATGGTAGTATGATGTCACCACACCCTTGCCCGCGGCCTGTTGTTTCGTTATGTGTCTTGATATATGTAATGTGGCCTGAGTAGGTACATAGTAGATAGGTATAAAATGTAATAAAGTAAATAAGGTAAGTTACAGTGAAGAGAATACTCCTGGTCATGAGTTCACTTTTGTTATCTAGCTGTGTATGAAATTACCAATAAACTCCGTCAAAAAATCCTGGAGACATTAAAGTTTTGGTGGATTTCAACTTCTCATGAACTTCCTAAGTACTGTTGGAGAGCTTATGGTGGACATTGGTCTCTCGAGGATTCTTGACCAGGCAAAAGTGTTTCAAGAGGGAACAGTAACTAGAGTGATGACAGGAGGGGGCTTTATCACACTATGAATGACCATGTTGTGATGTTCGCTTTGTGGCGTCTACAACAAGAGAAAGATGTAGCAATCCAAACAGGCATTGGTCAGCTTCTTCCAGAGATTAAACAACTTGCATGGGATAATGTCATAACCCAAAACTAGATTAGTCAGTCATGTTCGGTACCCAAAGGAAACAAAACAATTACTTTTTTTTCATTATTTTTTTATTAATATAAAAAAGAACAAAAACAATACCGCATAACTCACTGTATGCAACAATTTTGTTTTGTTTTGTGTCGGGAATTATTTTCAGGGGGAGTTTTTAATGGAGATTTTTGAGGAGTAGTGACTTGGGAGTTTGTTTGGTACAGAGGAACCTGGGGACTAATTATATTCAGGGGCATAGGGAACTGGGGATTATGTTGATACGTATTCACCTGGAAATTAGATTGAGGATACATTGGTATCTGTGGATTAATTACTAACTGCATTTCCGAATCGTAAATTTTAAAATATTCTTCACGGGAAATATTTTCATACGCATTTTCCTGGGAAATATTTTCATACGCATTTTCCTGGGAAATATTTTCATATGTATTTTCCTGGGAAATATTTTCATACATATTTTCCTGGGAAATATTTTCATACATATTTTCCTGGGAAATATTTTCATACGCATTTTCCTGGTAAATATTTTCATACGCATTTTCCTGGTAAATATTTTCATACATATTTTCCTGGGAAATATTTTCATACATATTTTCCTGGGAAATATTTTCATACGCATTTTCCTGGTAAATATTTTCATGTATATTTTCCTGGGAAATATTTTCATACATATTTTCCTGGGAAATATTTTCATATGTATTTTCCTGGGAGATATTTTCATACATATTTTCCTGGGAAATATTTTCATACGCATTTTCCTGGTTAATATTTTCATATGTATTTTCCTGGTAAATATTTTCGTATGTATTTTTCTGGGAAATATTTTCATACATATTTTCCTGGGAAATATTTTCATATGTATTTTCCTGGGGAATATTTTCATATGTATTTTCCTGGGAAATATTTTCATACGCATTTTCCTGGTCAATATTTCCATGCATATTTTCCTGGGAAATATTTACATATAAATTTTCCTGGGAAATATTTTTACACGTATTTTCTTTGGAATTATTTTCTTGTGTACTATCGTGGGGAATGTTTTGATAGAAGAGAGGGTATCTAGGGTTTGCCTTGAAGTGTGAGCAGTACTCGGCTGTTCCTTCTGGGCGAGGTACACACGGAGGGAAACTTGTGGTCTTCCTCACGACGATGTTAAAATTGAAATAATCATCGGAGAAGGTGGAGTAATTATGACGGAGGTATTGAGCACGCCTCTCCTTCACAAAGGGAAGTGCATGTGTAGAGTGACCCACTGTTTTCTCGGTAAGTACTTTGGCGTCGACCGTGACTACCTCGGCGTCGACCGTGACTATCTCGGCATCGACCGTGACTCTCTCGGCGTCGACCGTGACTACCTCGGCATCGACCGTGACTACCTCGGCATCGACCGTGACTATCTTGGCGTCGACCGTGACTACCTCGGCATCGACCGTGACTCTCTCGGCGTCGACCGTGACTACCTCGGCATCGACCGTGACTACCTCGGCATCGACCGTGACTACCTCGGCGTCGACCGTGACTACCTCGGCATCGACCGTGACTACCTCGGCATCGACCGTGACTACCTCGGCATCGACCGTGACTACCTCGGCATCGACCGTGCGCACCGACATCGACCGTCTCGGCGTCGACCGTGACTACCTTGGCATCGACCGTGACTACCTCGGCGTCGACCGTGACTACCTCGGCGTCGACCGTGACTACCTCGGCATCGACCGTGACTACCTCGGCGTCGACCGTGACTACCTCGGCGTCGACCGTGACTACCTTGGCATCGACCGTGACTACCTCAGTATAGACCATATCTACCTCAGTATAGACCACATCTACCTCGACATTAAACTTCACGACCTGGGTCTCACTGGTTTGAACTTGAGTAGTGGTGTATGTGGCTTCATCTACCGAGGGACCCAATGCCAGCTTATGAAGGGCAAAAGAACAATCAGACCATACCATTTCAGCCTCGTTACTCATCTCTTCTAAATCGTCGACTTTACTCCTTAGGCGTTATAAAGCTTTCTTCACTAAGTCCTTATTATCTTCATCGTCTTCGTTATTATCGTCTTCGCCACCATCGTCTTCGTCACTATCGTCAGTGTGGCGGATATTAGACCTTACAACACTTGCAGATGACGACAAACAAGGCAAATGGTGATAGGCTACACGATCAACCAACCACACAGACAGTAAGATAAACAGCCAAAGAGAGACGTCGAACAAAACAATGCTCAATATAATAGTGAAAGCGTCCATTTTAGATACTGGAATGAATTATATCACCATCAACAGCATGGAGAAAATTCACCATCCCGGTCGAGAAAAAAATATAGTAAGAGGTCACTATCTCCCGACTTACGGACCAATAGTTGATAGTGATGATGATGATGATGATGATGAGGGGATTAATAGAGGACATATTGGTGATAGTGATGATAGTGTTATGGATGTAGTATAGATGATAGTTTAGTGGATGTAGTGTAGATTATAGTGTAGCTTAAGTACTGTAGATTATAGTGTACTGTGGATAATGTAGTGTAGGTGATAATGTAGTGGATGTAGTGTAGATGATAAAGTAGATAGTGTAGTGAAGATGATAGTGTTATGAATGTAGTGAAGATGATAGTGTAGTGGCTATAGTGTAGAAATGGTGTACTGGATGTAGCGTAGATGATAAAGTAGATAGTGTAGTGAAGATGATAGTGTTATGAATGCAGTGAAGATGATAGTGTAGTGGCTATAGTGTAGAAATGGTGTACTGGATGTAGCGTAGATGATAAAGTAGATAGTGTAGTGAAGATGATAGTGTTATGAATGTAGTGAAGATGATAGTGTAGTGGCTATAGTGTAGAAATGGTGTACTGGATGTAGCGTAGATGATAAAGTAGATAGTGTAGTGAAGATGATAGTGTTATGAATGTAGTGAAGATGATAGTGTAGTGGCTATAGTGTAGAAATGGTGTACTGGATGCAGCGTAGATAATAAAGTAGATAGTGTAGTGAAGATGATAGTATTATGAATGTAGTGAAGATGATAGTGTAGTGGCTATAGTGTAGAAATGGTGTACTGGATGTAGCGTAGATAATAAAGTAGATAGTGTAGTGAAGATGATAGTGTTATGAATGTAGTGAAGATGATAGTGTAGTGGCTATAGTGTAGAAATGGTGTACTGGATGTAGCGTAGATGATAAAGTAGATAGTGTAGTGAAGATGATAGTGTTATGAATGTAGTGAAGATGATAGTGTAGTGGCTATAGTGTAGAAATGGTGTACTGGATGTAGCGTAGATGATAAAGTAGATAGTGTAGTGAAGATGATAGTGTTATGAATGTAGTGAAGATGATAGTGTAGTGGCTATAGTGTAGAAATGGGGTACTGGATGTAGCGTAGATGATAAAGTAGATGGTGTAGTGAAGATGATAGTGTTATGAATGTAGTGAAGATGATAGTGTAGTGGCTATAGTGTAGAAATGGTGTACTGGTTGTAGCGTAGATTATAAAGTAGATAGTGTAGTGAAGATGATAAAGTAGATAGTGTAGTGAAGATGATAGTGTTAGGTAAGACCACATGGACACTACGATAAACAATCAAAGACAGATGTAGAAAGAGTCAAATTATGTCACCATCAACAACAACAGACAAAAATATAGTAAGAAGTCATTATCTTCCGACTTACAGACCAATAGTTGATAGTGATGATGATGTTGATAGTGATGATGATGTTGATGATGATGATGATGATGATGATGATGTTGATGATGATGATGATGATGATGATGAGGGGATTATAGTGATGATAGTGTTATGGATGTATTGTAGATGAGAGGGTAGTGAATGTAGTGTAGATTTGGGTGTAGTTCATGTACTGTAGAGTATAGTGTACTGTAGATAATGTAGTGTAGGTGATAATGTCGTGGATGTAGTGTACATTATAGTGTAGTAGATGTAGTGTAGATTATAGTGAAGTGGATGTAGTGTAGATTATAGTGAAGTGGATGTAGTGTAGATTATAATGAAGTGGATATAGTATAGTTTATAGTGTAGTGTATATTATAGTGAAGTGGATATAGTGTAGATTATAGTGAAGTGGATATAGTGTAGATTATAGTGAAGTGGATGTAGTGTAGATTATAGTGAAGTGGATGTAGTGTAGATTATAGTGTAGTGGATGTAGTGTAGATTATAGTGAAGTGGATGTAGTGTAGATTATAGTGTAGTGGATGTAGTGTAGATTATAGTGTAGTGGATGTAGTGTAGATTATAATGAAGTGGATATAGTATAGTTTATAGTGTAGTGTATATTATAGTGAAGTGGATATAGTGTAGATTATAGTGAAGTGGATATAGTGTAGATTATAGTGAAGTGGATGTAGTGTAGATTATAGTGAAGTGGATGTAGTGTAGATTATAGTGTAGTGGATGTAGTGTAGATTATAGTGTAGTGGATGTAGTGTAGATTATAGTGTAGTGGATGTAGTGTAGATTATAGTGTAGTGGATGTAGTGTAGATTATAGTGAAGTGGATATAGTGTAGTTTATAGTGAAGTGGATATAGTGTAGATTATAGTGTAGTGGATGTAGTGTAGATTATAGTGAAGTACTTGGTGGTGCAGGTAGTGGGTGTAGTAGGTAGTGGGTGTAGTAGGTAGTGAGTGTAGTAGGTAGTGGGTGTAGTTGGTAGTGGGTGTAGTAGGTAGTGGGTGTGGTAGGTAGGTAGTGTAGTAGGTAGTGGGTGTAGTTGGTAGTGGGTGTGGTAAGTGGGTGCAGTAGGTAGTGGGTGAAGTAGGTAAGTAGGTAGTGGGTGTAGTAGGTGTGTAGTGGTGTAGTAGGTGGGTGTAGTAGGTAGGGTGGGTGTGGTAGGTAGTGGGTGTAGTATGTAGTGGGTGTAGTAGGTAGTGGGTGTGGTAGGTAGTGGGTGTGGTAGGAAGAGGGATGGTGATACTGGTTGTAGTTATGGCAGCAGGAGCAGGTGTAAGGTATAGCGGTTGCGGTAGTAGTAGTAGTACAGGAGATGGTAACTGTGGTGGGTGTGGTAGTAGTAGTAGTAGTAGTAGCAGGAGATGGTAACTGTGGTGGGTGTGGTAGTAGTAGTAGTAGTAGTAGCAGGAGATGGTAACTGTGGTGGTTGCGGTAGTAGTAGTAGTAGTAGTAGCAGGAGATGGTAACTGTGGTGGGTGTGGTAGTAGTGGTTAAGGCAGCAGGGGCAGCAGTATGGAGGAGAGGTTGTGGGTCTGGGGTCCTGGTCCTGGTCATCACAGCACACATGAGTGGTCATGCGGATCCCCTGGTGTTAGGTCAAGTCTTCATACAACCTCTTCCTCGTGAGCTGTATATTACCCAGTGCTGCATACATCTTCCCTCAAGCACCGTGTGTGTGTGTGTGTGTGTGTTTTCTCCTCTACCACCAGTCTTTATAAAAACAAGTGCGTGATTATAATTGTGTTAAAAGTGCTATTCTCTCCTGTCTCTTTTTTTTTTGTCTTATGAATTATGCTTGTCTCTCTCTCTCTCTCTCTCTCTCTCGTTAAATATATTACCGCGGAGAGAAAAAAGAGAGCACGCATTTGAGACACGGTTCTTCATCTTGTCGTTAGAGCAGAGTTATTTTTTCTCTCTGGTCAGCGTTCTTCAGACGTTCACGGCTTATGCGTTCAACTCTTCTTTTCACCGAAATATATTGCCTGGAAAAGGAGGGCATGTTGGAGGTCTTATAGGTCTTCATATGAGGGATGAGGAGGGGAGGAAGAGGAAGGGGGGGGGAGGAGGAGGAAGGGGAGAAGGATGAGGAAAAGAAGATAAAGAAGGAAAAGGAAGAGAAAGAGGAGGAGAAATGGGAAAAGAAGGGGGAGGAGGAGGAGAAGGATGGGGAAAAGAAGATAAAGAAGGAGAATGAAAAGAATTAGGAGGAGAAAGAGGAGGAGTAGGAGGAGGAGGAACTGGGCGGGTTCCTCATGCCAAATTCACCCTGAGGCAGAACTAACGGAACTCCCTTTGGGTTGGACCATTAGCCATGCATTGTGTTTCACCCGTGAGTTTGCATGACACATTCCCAGCCATCCAATCAGCTAGCTTGCCAGTCAGTCAGCCAACCATCCAGTCAGCCAGCTAGCCAGTCAGCCAGCTATCCAGTCAGCAAACCAATCAGTAAGTCATTCAGTCACTCTCTCAGTCAGTCAGCCAGTCAGTTAATCAACACGATTGTGGGAAGGGAAAGGAAGGTAAGGGTGAAGAGAGTCAAGAAGAGGTGGGTAAGGAAAGGATGGAGATGGGGGCTTGAGAGGGTGCTGCAAGGAGGGAAGGAGGCAAGAAGTGGGATGATCAGAGCATGATACATATACACATATATGTACACTCACTACATACAGTATACAGGTATATATAACTCCCTAACTAAATCTTAACCGGACTCACACACCTACCCACCTCCGTTATCCACCTCCCCTTACCCACCCTCCCCTTACCCACCTCCCCTTACCCACCTTCCCTTACCCACCTTCCCTTACACAACCTCTCCTTACCCACCTCCCCTTACACACCCTCCCCTTACACACCCTCCCATCATCCACCTCCTCCTTACCCATCCCCCCCACCCACCTTACCCACCTACCTACCCACCTCCTTCCCACCCACCTCCCTTACCACCTCCCCCTCCCCTTACCCACCTCTTACCTCCACCCCTCACCCTACCCACCACCTCTTCCCACTCACCTCTCTACCCACTTCCCTACCCACTCCCACTCACCTCCGACACCCACCCACTTACCACACTCCTTCCCACCCCTTATCCCCTTCCCCCTTATCCCCTACCCCTAACCCATGTCCAATATACCCCAACAGTTCATGAATATGCGAGTATGTTATCCATCACGGTGGAGATAACGAGGATAACAAAGCCCCGTTACTTCCCACAGTGAAACAGGTAGTGCTATGGTCTGTCAACTTAGTAGTGGTGGCGTGTGGTAGTTGTAGTGGTGTGGAGGTGATGGTGTGTGGTGGTGGTTGGGTGTGTGGTGATGGTGTGGTGGTGGTAGTGTGTGGTGTGTGGTGGTGGTGTGGTGTGTGTGGTGGTGGTGTATGGTGTGTGGTGGTGGTTGTGTGTGTGTGTGTGGTGTGTGGTGTGTGTGGTGTGTGTGGTGGTGTGTGTGTGTGTGGTGTGTGGTGTGTGTGGTGGTGTGTGGTGGGTGGGTGTGTGTGTGTGGTGTGTGTGGTGGTGGTGTGGTGTGTGTGTGGTGTGTGGTGGTGTGTGTGTGTGGTGGTGGTGGTGTGTGGTAGTGGTGTGTGTGGTGGTGTGTGTGGTGGTGTGTGGTGGTGGTGTGTGTGTGTGTGGTGTGTGGTGGTGGTGTATGGTGTGTGTGGTGTGTGGTGTGGTGTGTGGTGGTGGTGTATGGTGTGTGGTGGTGGTGTATGGTGTGTGATGGTGGTGTGTGGTGGTGGTGTGTGGTGGTAGTGTGTGGTAGTAGTAGTAATAGTATGTGAGAGAAAAGTATAAAAAGGGAAGAAAGAAAAAATCAAGAGAGGGAGAAAGAGAGAGAGAGATATATCTCCATCAACTAGGCACTAATTCGACTTACCGTTCATAAACTCATGTACAGTAACTTGTACTCTACTATGTAATGGTTGCCCCTCTACCTGTGTTCGAGGATGGCCAGGTCGGCCCTAGGGCCACTTTGACGATAATTTGTTTAACCCTTCACAGGCCAGAGGTTTATCTTAGCTGAATAAAATCGTCTGGCGTTAACCACACTATAATACCTAAGTGTGGAGCTGCCCTCCACAAGAGTAGAAGCGGTCACCAACACAACAACCACATCCTATGTTTACTAGTTGTCTGACCCAGTGTCAAGGAACGATCCGAGAAGACCGGACAACTCGCCAACTGCACTGGCTAACCATTACCCCGGAACACGATCCGCAAATCGATTAACATTCAGGTTCAGCTCTTGACACATCCGGTCAAAAATGAGTCAACATAAAAGATGAAACAGAAAACATTTCCACAAAACACATTAAGACACATTAAGACACATTAAGACACATTAGTCATTCATGAATCTAAAACACTTCAGCAAATAAATCGATGCCAAATATAACTCCACTAATAAATTAATGGTGAAGACGATAATACTCTTAATAGGAGGAACGAGTATATATACGCTACCAGTGACGATATATGAGTGTCCCCCAGGATAAACACCACTATCATCTTCACTATCACCTTCACTACACTATCATCTTCACTATCATCACTATTAACAATATTTCATCTATAATCTCACTACCATCATTATTATCAACAATATTTCGTCTATAATCTCATCATCATCACTATCAACACACACACAAGGTTGGCAACACTCTCAGGGGTAAGGGTAGGGTTGAGCTAGGACGAATCAACGTGGGTGGCCTCCTGAGCAGTGCGCTGAGGACGTAACCCTGAAATATTAAGTAACAAAAAATAACAACAAAGAGAAATCACCCTTAAGATGACCTGTCCATATGGGTGAAATTTCCCTCGTGTGTATGTGGGTGTTGTTTAGCATTGCCTTGTTTCGGTGGCTGTTATAACTTCGCTCAAACTATCAGTCAATTGTTAAGGATTTTGTTAGTATTCTGTTCTGTTTAACATGTTAACTGGTCCATCTTTAGAGAGTTTTATGTGGTTAACCTTGGTGATGACGTCAGGGTCTAATACTACTACTGTTACTTTTAATGTAAATACTACTACTACTACTATTACAACTTTATTTATTTATATTTTATTCACGTGGCCTCCAGCCTCCCCGAATAGCCACACCTTCGCCACCATTTTATTACCTTAATATTAAATATCCTAATACATAAGTAGCCATCCTGGCTGTGTTGAGTTAGTTGAGCCGCAGATCTATGTGGCATTCAGTGACTGTAGCCTCATAGTCAATATCTGCAGCAGTTGTTGGCTTTGGAGCCGATGCTCTAGTTCCCCTGAGGCAGAGCAAAGCCGACCAAAGGAGAGAGAAGGACAGTCGATATCTCATCCAGGCTGTAACGTAACTTCTTGGCTGCTGCTTCTGTTCGGATAGCACCTCCGCGAGTCTGGCGTAGAAACATCTTGCACTTGGTCCCATCCCACCAGAGGTTGTGAACACCAGAGGAGTGAAGCTGCCTTGATCAACATTTTGAATTCTCTCCCCATATGCCCTTCTCTTGTCGTTCTCGTTCCTCCTGTGTGCAGCATCGAGAGCTAGGTTACTGTGACATGCAGCCATGGGATCAAAATTCCTGCTGTCGAAGAAGGCTCGCTGTCCCGTCGTCCAGAATCCTCGCAACTATTATTACTACTACTACTAACACAGTGACAGACAAACAAAACAACTAGCTTAATTACTATGACAAACACGTCAAAATCAACCAAAGGAACGTTGCTTGGAGAGTAAATGGAGGTAGATAATGAGTAGATGGGGGTAAATAATGAGTAGATAATAAGGCAATTTAACCCTAATAATGCAGAAGTCTACCACAGGACCACAGCTTGTTGAGTAGATACTGTAATGAGGCAGGTAATTAATTCGGCCTTGATAACGAAGATATTTAGATAACGATAGACCATCACCCCCCATCACCACACCCCCATCACCACTCCCCCATCACCACACCCCCATCACCACACCCCCCAACACCACACCCCCATCACCCGAACACCCCATCACACACTCATCGCCTCCACACCTCCCACACCCACACCCCATCACCCCATCCCTCCCCGTCCCCATTACACCCCTCCTCATCACCCCCACACTCACCATCACCCCTCCGTCATCACCCCCCTATCACCACACCCCCATCAGCCACGCAGTCAGGCGAGGCATCATAGAGTATATTTACCGAGATAAAAGGGTAGAGCTTTAGTGCTAATTGGATGTGTGTTTGTCTCGGCCCCACACACACACACACACACACACACACACACACACACACACACACACACACACACACACACACACACCTGTTAACACCTGCCCAGAACAGGTTCCTGGAGCCCACTACTAATATGAACCTTCGCTGGGCCTCATAATTCTGACATTTTATGAACAATAGGAATCTGTCTGTCTGTCTATCTGTCTGTCTGTCTGAAACAAATGATCTGACAGTTTATAAAAAAAATGAAATTGTGAATGTGGGAAATAAAGGATGTGACGGAGTTTAAATTTTGTACAGTGTTTAAAAAAATATATCTATACAAAATTGTTGAGACAATACCAGACAACGGACGAAAGATTTTGACGATCCTACTGAGACAACAGGAGTCACAGTGTTCATTCTGAAATTCATCGATCACCCCAAGTACAGATAGTTTTTTGAGTGACTGTGCGTTTGGTGAAGCTTTGGCAGAGGACAACGGCGGAAATAACTAAAGAAGGTAATTTTGTCTGGTCTTGTCATGGTGTTTCATGCGGGTATGACCTTTACTTCTGGCGGAAAGGAGTAGTTATGGTGATATATCTTCCACCCCAGCTAACTACCAACAATTGTGATCACTCAAAGTGGGCGGGGCTTCAAAGTAGAAGGAAATTATAGGGTAAAAACACGCTAAACTGACCAAACCAAACCTAATGAAACCTAACCTAACCAAACTTTAGCTTTACCTTGCCAATGTTGCGTCGTCCCGAGAAAACCAAGCGTGTTTACCTTCACAATAAGAACGGTCAGCACTACACTTTGGACACTTTAGTTCAGTTTTCAGAGCACCATTAGTCAACTGCAGCAGCGTTAAGTATAAAAACACCTTCAACTGTTTATAATTTCTATTAATTGTAGTAGTAGTCTGTTACGAGTTGGGGATTTAGAATATAGTTAAAGGTCTACCCAGATCCCAACAGGCAACCACAATAAAAAAACAAAGACAATCTGACTATAAAAGGGTAGACAAAGGATGCGAGTTTTTGTTGTGTATAATAAAGTACCATAAATTCCTTAACAAAATATTCAGCTATCTATAATTTACCCTTAACCATACTTAACCTAAACATTAACAGTATATACATAATTATACAACATAAAACAATTTGAAGCAAGTGGACTTGGGGGAGGCAATACAAGATTACAAATACTTAAGTGAGGAGCTGAGATGGCTGACGAGCAAGGCTGAGTATTGTAGAAGACGGTAGGTAGTCACTGTGCCGTAGGTTTCCAGGATAGGTGATCCTGTGGTCACTTCCCAGAGTGAAGTCACCTCTCCTCGAACTCGAACTGACGAAGAAGACTTGGAGGAGGTGACGCAACAACCAGGATATGGAGAAGGGAAACCCGGGAGTGGAAACCAAGACGAGTCATACTCGTGTTTCGTCCCTAGATGGTGTTGCTCGTGGTGCTGGGTAGGTAGATCAGGACAATAGATGGCGTGGTTCGTAGTGCTGGGTAGGTAGATCATGACAATTGGTGGCGGGGTTCGTAACATAGTC
>NW_024743588.1:180000-182500 GCF_018991925.1 Homarus americanus
ATTAATATTCACCACCACCACCTGGCTTAACCTTTCCACTCTCTATTAATATTCACCACCACCACCAATTTCACCACCACCACCACCACCACCACAATTCCACCACCACCACCACCACCACCAACTCCACTAACACCACCACCACCACCACCACCAACAACTCCACTCTTGCGTGATCCACTCCCACACACCCTCTCTCATCATCACCACTACCACCACACACACTCTCCCATCACCACCACCATTCCCACACACTCTCCCTCATCACCACCACCACTCCCACACACTCACCACCACCACCACCATTCCCACACACCCTCTGTCACCACCACCACCACCACACACTCACTCCCTTATTTTCCGCGATTGATTTCAGTGGCAACATATTTTGCTTCCATTAATAACATGAAATTAACTATTGTAATAAGTTGATGGTGTTGTTACGTCATTTTTTACTCTCATGTGATTGGTCGAAGTTGTATTTTGTTGTATAATATTATCGTATAGTAAATTGTAGTCATCTATCTTAATGGTGAGTTTTTGACACAATGAGCTCTGGTGGTGGTAGTGGTGGTTGGGTTGGTAATTGGTGGTGGTAGTGGTGGTTGGGTTGGTAATTGGTGGTGGTAGTGGTGGTATTATTGGTGATAGTGGTGGGGATGGGTAGGTTGTTGTGGTGGTGGTTGGTTGGTGGTGATGTTTGTGGTAGTATTAGTAGTGGTTGTAATAGTACTGGGGATGGTACTGGTGTTGCTGGTAGTTGTGGTAGTAGTGGTAGTGATGGTAATGGTGATGCTGGTGATTTTATTAAGGGATCGTAACAAGTGTGGTGGTGCTGATGATAGTGGTAGTAGTAGTAGTAGTAGTAGTAGTAGTAGTGATGGTGATGAAACTGGGTACGAAGATGGGAACTAGAGGAAAGACAATAAGTAGGAGGAAGAGAAGGAAATAATAAAAGAAACACAGTAAAAAAGAGAGAAAGAGAGAGAGAGAGAGAGAGAGAGAGAGAGAGAGAGAGAGAGAGAGAGAGATATTAGTAACGAATGAAAACCTACATACATACAAGTGTATTCATATGCATACTGTATACCCACAATGTATATAATATGTATACTTATTAAACTATAAACATTAATCTTATCCCCCCTCCCCCTCTCACCCCTCCCTCTTTCTCTCTATGACGCCACAAGCTTTCAAATTACACCATTACTTTATCAGGAAGTTAAGAACGGGACAAATTACTCCACTAAATGCTCTATCTTCACCATAACTTATAACCCTCATCAAAAACTCAACACATTAACTAATTACATATCTTAAAATAACTCCCAAGATTGTTAAACGTATCCGGATAAAAAAAAATAATCTTGGCAATTTGTTGGTTATTTAGCTAAAGACAGGATAATTATTTAGGTATTTTCTTCTCCACTTAACGCAGGAAATTAATGGCTGTAACTATTTAACTATCTAATTCTTGTAAACTAAGATTAATTGGTCATTTAGTCTCTTGTGAATAATAGTATAACCATTTGTGGAGGTTGGTTTAATCCGTTTGAAGAGTGTAGTTTAAACCATCGTCCTCAAAGGGTTTATGTCTTAAACCTTCGCCTGTAAACTAGCCCCTATCCTCTTCCAGGTAGCCAATAAACTACCCCCTATCCTCTTCCAATAAACTAGCCCCTATCCTTAACCAGAGCCTAAAAGTCTTCTCTAGCCTCCAACTGACTCTTAATCCTCCTTAGCCTCCCACAATTTAAACATTAACACCTAACCTAACCTAACCTAACCTTGAGCAGGGCCCAAAAATAGTTCCACTCCTAGGCCTCACTCAGGCTCAGCACACCTTTGTAGCCTTGCTCTAGGCCCCAGATGCTAACCCAGGAGTCCCAGGGTCTAAGAATTCCCACCTCAGCCTCGTTCAGTGCCCCAATTAACATTTCCTAGCCTCCAAGGCCCTGGTTAATATTTCTCCGTATATTGTCCCACCCAAGGCTCCAATTAACTACCCATAGCCTCACTGAGTCCTGGATTCATCCCTCCTAGCCTCGCTCACAGGTTTCCATCAATCATTCCCTATTCTATCCTCTCCTGCAAAAATATTTACCAAATAATTACTAAATTTGCATCATGGAAGTGCCTGGGCCCACCGTGGTCATATATTAAGCGATAAATCTCCCTGTTAATAAATTACAGGTTTTATCGTCTGTCTCGTAAAAAAAAAATAAAAAAAAATAAAGACTTAACACGAACGCTCCCTGGCCTGAGGGATACTAATAATATTAAGTGTACACGAACGCGATAGCCATATGTCGCTGGACGTCGTTTTCTGTTTGATTGAAGACAAGGAGATACTCTTGTATTTCCATCGACGTTGCTTTAAAGTTTAACCTAACCTTCTCTTACTTACTCAAAGCCAATGAGAATCCGAGAAACTAAGTGGCTTTTGTTTTTTAAGGGTTGGTAATGTATGATGTGTATAATGTGTGATATTACGGCAATA
>NW_024743588.1:187500-222500 GCF_018991925.1 Homarus americanus
TGTCAAGGAGACGGAGGGAGGTGTGCGCGGTGGCCAGCTGGCGGGTGATGTTGTGCGCATCCGGGGCGGGGCTTGTGGGTCCCGGGGGGCGGAGTCTGGGGGTCCACAACACAACACTCAGGTAATAGACGAAGTTCACACCTTTGATGAAGTTGTCTCGTCCACACACACACACATTCACATACACAGCTCTGACACATTCACAAACTCACACACATACATACATACAATGTTCCAATACCTACACAAACACACACACGCACACAGTTCCAACCCTTACACACATACATACACATACACCTATACACACATAGTTCCTTGGGTACGGTCTTTGCCTTCTTGGGTTCGGTCTTTGGGTTCTTGGGTTCGGTCTTTGGATTCTTGGGTACGGACCAAAACGGGTGGGTTTCAGTGGAACGTAGATTACGACATATCCGGGGGAAGGGTGGGTGGGTGAGGTGGGCGAAGCAGGTGGCATCGGGTAGGTGGGTCAGGTAAGTGGCATAGGATGCTTGGGTGGGCAGGTGTCAGGTGGTGAGTGGGTGGGCGGTTGTCAGGGTGGTAGGTGGGTGGGTGGGGGTAAGGGAGGTAGGTGTAAAGGGGTGGGTGGATATCAGGGAGTGGGTGGTTAAGGTCAGGTTGGGGTAGGTGTCAGGGGGTGGGTGGGTGGTTGTCAGGGAATGGATGGGTGGTTGTCAGGGGGAGGGTGGGCCAGGTATCAGGGGGTGGGTAGGTGGGGCAAGGTGTCAGGGGGTGGGTAGGTAGAGCAGGTGTCAGGGGGTGGGTGGTGATGACGTGTGGTTGTTGAGACCGGAAGCCACACTAATCTATAGGACCACCCAAGCTGCCCAGACCACGCCACCACGCTGCCACCACGCCACCACGCTGCCACCACGCCACCACACGCACCCACGCCGCCACACCACCACGCTGCCACCACTCTGCCACCATGCCACCACGCCACCACACGTCGCCACGCCACCACGTCGCCACCAACATCGCCACGCCACCACCACGTCGCCACGCCACCACCACGCCACCACACTGCCACCACACACCACCACGCTGCCACCACTCTGCCACCACTCCACCACACGTCGCTACGCCACCACCACGTCACCACGCCACCACGCCGCCACCACGCCACCACCACGCTGCCATCAACAGGAATAACAATACCATCACTACACTCATCATTATTATTAATCTCAACTACCACCACTACCACAATTACCACCATTACCTACCTACATCAGTATAACCATCATCAGCACAATCAAAATTACCACCAGCATCATTACACAGCCATTAGAACCACAATTATCCCAACAATCACCACCAGTACAACTATATACCACCATTAACTCTAGTATACAACCACCACTACCACAATCAACACACTATCACCACCACCACCAGTAATAATAGTTGTAGTGATAGCAGAAGTTTCAGTAGTAGTAGTAGTAGTAGTAGTAGTAGTAACAAATACCCCTAGAAATAACACACACACACAAACACACACAAACACACACACACACACACACACACTTTCTTAGTTAACACAGTATAATACACACGTCTCTACCTATATCCCTCAGTCAGGGTACGTGGACATGGGTGCCATTTCCAATTACTGCAGACGTTTGTACCTTCCGGACCCAAACACTGCACGTAGCCAAGGTGGTATGGGTGTCACGCTGTGTTGCCAATACTGAACCTATAAGGGGATATGGGTAAGGTATTGCCGGGGTTAATGTTGGATATGGGTGACGTTTCCAAAGTCCTGGTGGCCATATAAAAAAAAGTACGTGTCCGTGTGTGTTTGGTGAGGGGGGGGGCGGGGTTAGCAGGTATTATCAATAATGAGAAAGAGAGGAAGGAACAAGAGAGATAGAGTGAATGAGAAGAAAACAACAGAGAGAGAGAGAGAAAGAGAGAGAGAGAGAGAGAGAGAGAGAGAGAGAGAGAGAGAGAGAGAGAGAAACAATGTGGCCTTCTATATAAGCTCATGTAGTATATCGAGTATAATGAAGTAATCAAAGGTGAGGTGTTTCCGCTCACCTACCACCGAGGCATTGAGTAACAGGGAGACGACCACGACATAAGGAGAGGAAGCCGATAATAATATGGACCCAGTGGTAGTCCGTAATCATCTTTGTGGGGGAGGAGATGGGGAAGGAAGAGGGGGGTTAGTTGGTAATTGTCCCCCCTCCCCCTATCTTCTTCTTCTTCTTCTTCTTCTTCTTCTTCTTCTTCTTCTTCTTCTTCTTCTTCTTTCTTCCCTTGCCCCTCCTCCTCTTTCTCCTTGTTATTTTCCTTCTGTTTCTCCTCCTCCTCTTCCTCCCCCCGACAAAACCCTCAGAATAACTACAACTAAATTAATTAGTTTAGGTTAGGTTAGGGTGCCTAATTATTCTTTAGGGAAAATACGCTAAGGATGCCAAAAATCTTCAGGTAATCTAAGAAAAAATTCAACACAACGCCCAGAAAAAAACAAATCGATGACAAGGGGGAAACAACAGGGAAATTAGTGTAAGAAAAACTCAGGATCCGCAAAAAAACTATAAAAAAAAAACCTACCAAGATCAATGGCCGTAGAACCACAGCTGTCTGACCTCTCCACGTGATTAGCAACAGCCAGGGAAGAGTAAGACATCATCCTCAGTCTTCCCTCGAATCATGGCAAACAAGACCAACCCCGGCCCACCCAGGAGTTAAAGACTAGGGACCTTACGAACCTTCACAACCCCCGAAGGGCTGACCCCGACACCCCGATGGCTATTAGTAAATCCTCCGTAATGAAGAGTGTTTTCCCTCCGCTTGCCACCGTCGGATAAGAATCATCCTCGTCAACTAATAAGGATCATTAGAATGAGAATCAGGCTGTCATCATCTTCCCCAAATGATAATGAGATTGGAGGTGCCGAGAGGTTGGTGTGTGCGTGTGTGTGCGTGTGGGTGGGATAGCTATATGTGTGTGTGTGTGAAGATGGGTGTTCAGGACAACATGGGAACAAAAACCATAATAACATAATTGTCTCCCGATGACTAAATTGACCGTGACACCCAACACAGGATGCTACCCTCCCTACCTTCCTTCCCTCCTTGTCTCCCTACGTCCTCCTATCCTTCCATCCTTCTATCCTTCCCTCCAATCACCTTACCCTCCCACCCTTCTTGCCTCCTACCCCCTTACCCTCTCTCAGGACTCTACAAAGGACACCTCCACGAATCCTATCACATTATGAAGACTTACAAACATAACAGACATTCAATTGTTCCCCAAAAACGCAAAAGAAAGAAAATAAATAATAAGAATAAACGAAGATAAACTGTAAACGAGATGAATGTTAAAAACAGTCAACAAAAACCTTAATTACATAAAAACAAAAGATAAATAACAAAAAGAAAATACATAGAAGAATAATACTAAAACAAGGAAACACTGAAACGAACAAAAACAATAACATAAAACTCTCATCATTATCTACCATATACAGTATAACAACAACAACAACAACAACAACAACAACAACAACAACAACAACAAAAACAAAAAAGGTTGATTATTAAAAAAATTAAAAACATGTAATAACGAGTCACCAACAAGAAAAAAATAATGACAAGAAAGGAATCAGCTGAAGATTAGACACCCCAATTTATTTCACCTGATGATTAAATACGTGAGTTCTACCTGGGGGAGTGATGTTTGGTTAGGTTGGGATAGGGTAGGGTAGGGTAGGTTACAGTCGGGTAGGTTAGGATAGAGTACACTGTTAGAAAATTCAGTATTTTTTACATGTTTCATTCTGTATTTCCGACCAGGAAAACGTAGCAATTTGAATTACTTTTTTGTTCCGTAAAATATTTCAGACACTCTCTTTCTCTTTTTCAATTTGTTTAATTATCAATATAAACTGACATTTTATCATACTATATACACTTCATGATGCATAGGGCATTTAAAATTGCATGTTAATGCTGTTTATTTCTATATGTTTGTGGTTCACGTTCGTCGGATGTCCGTGTTTGTTTACATTATTTCACAGAGGCGCATCACTGGTTGAAACGGAAGGCAGCTTAGAGAGTTAGTGTTTTCCCTCTTAAGTATATTCTAAGGAGATATGCCTCAGCACATTTAGCTAGATTAATGGTAAATCTTTACAATGGATATCGGGTATACATGTCGTCTCTGTAAATATGTTTCAAAATCAGTAAGGAGATATGTTACCCATTGCCAGTTCCATACAAGTGAATATAACAAAAGATTTGATTGGCCATTACAAGGTGTATAAGGAAGTTATCTTCCTTTGCAGGACTGAAAGCTCATATATACCGTGAACACCAGGACCTAGAAGATGTGGGTGAAGTAGAAGTACCCACTTGGAGTGGCAGTTACGGTAAGTAAAGCCAAGAGTTGTCATGGCGAATACTCTACTTGGAGTTAGGTTAGACCATTGCCTCAAGAAATTTAGAAATCTGTTTTAAAGTAAAGTGTACAGTAAAATGTGGAAACTTGTAATGTCCAGAGTATTGAAAAGTGAGTCTTGGAAAGTGACAAAAGAGTACAGTGATGTTTTTCTCGTGCATTCATCAGTGAAGCAGTAAAGTACTAGTTCACATTCCAGTATTATCACCAGGGGAGTGAGTAATAAGTTGAGCAGTATTGGAGCAGTAATTTTGAACAGTATTTCAAGAGTTTTTGTGTATTAGAAGGTCAGTTAGGCAGTAATACATTGTTTTTGGAGGTGTGCACTGTGCCCGTGTTGTGCAGTTACAGTGAGTTGTTGTGACCTCCAGGTATGATGGCCGTCTCAAGGGAGCAGTTCAAGGCAGTCAGCTCAGATCCTGTGTCCAGTAAGTTGATGAGTAGAGTTGAGAAGTATGTGGGTGGAGACATGTTCATTCACAGGAATGACACCCGGGACTCACCACCAGTTGTTTCATCAGGTGTGTGGCCTGATGGACAGGGAAGTGTGGAAGGAGAGAAGAGTGTGGAATGCCTCTCTTGCTAGTTATGTGAGAGACTGGCATCAGTGTTGCCGAGATTTCTTTAAAGGGTTGTAGACCTTTGACTGGAATGCATTGGTTGTTGGTGTGCATGGTGAAGAGTGATGTTTTGCATATTTGTGTTGCAGTTTAGAAGTACAACTGGTAAGTGAGAGAATGTGTTGCCTTGCATCAGTAAGTTGTGGAAAGTAAATATGTTGTTTGCCCATGTGAGTGTGGAATGTGGTGCAATGGGAATGTTTGTGAGTATGTAGGTGTATGAATTTTTTTTTTAATATTTTTTCCAGAGAGGGATTGTCAATTGGCAGTACAGACACAGAGATTGGAAGATGGATTGGCTGTTATGCAACCATTTGATGGGCATCTGTTACCAGTTGAGTAAAGATGCCAGTTGTGAGTTCACAAGTTTTGTGGGTTAAGTCCTGATCAGACTTCTTGTTGTGTATAGGAGTAGTGTTCGTCACCTTTAGGTGGGGTCGGGCATGGTATGCAAGGCACTGATTTCGCAAAATAGCAAATGCCATAGGTACAGACAGTTTTTTGGTTTGGTTGTGCTGCATACGTCAGTAGTGTTGTATGAGTGAGTGAAGAATCCAACATACACACATACAACCCGAGCATATTGTATGATTAGAAGATTGGGCATTATAGTACCCAAGACCAGGGGCATTATAGTACCCAAGACCAGGGGCATTATAGTACCCAAGACCAGGGGCATTATGAGTAAGTATTGATAACAGTTCGCTCACTACACACTCATTAGTTCCCTCCCTCCCTTCCTCTTCTCACGATTCATCCCACTCTCCCCCTCCCTTCCTCCCTCCTCTCATCCTTCCTCTCTCCCTCCTCCCTCACTCTCCCACCCACCTTCTCCTCTCACCCTCCCTCCTTCCCTACCTCACCTCACCCTCTCTCTACCTCACCTCACCTGTGCTACAGTACGTCACTCACCAGGTGTACCTAACATTAACCAATACACAACCTATCTAACCCTTAATAAATCACAATCACCCTGTCAGTAGCCTACCCCTCCCCCCCCTCAGTGCTTGCCTCCAATCATGATCCGACTCGCTAATCTGATCGGCGAATATTAGACGGAAGGTTTAATCTATATATTTACTGTATATAAATGGTCTGGGTTGTTCATTTATCATCACCGCTCGCAAGTTTAGATGATGAATGTATATTGGGGAATGTGTATAGATATTGACTATATTTGAAGCCTTTTAGGGTTTATATATATACATTTGGTTATATTGGAAGTACTTATTGTTGTTGTTGTTTGTTTATTGTTGTTGTTGTACTACTACTACTACTACTTGGCTGACTCCAAACTTCCCTTCCTCCCCTCCCCCTGTTTCCTCTACCCTCCATACTTCCTCCATCCCTTTCATAATTCCTCTTCCTTCTTTCCCTTCCTGTTTCTCTTCCCTTTCCCCTCCCTCCACTCCTTCCTTCTCCTCCCTTTAGTCTTCTTTTCCTTCCCTCCCTACCTTTCTTTGTCGCTCTTTTCTTCTCCTCTCCCTATTATCCCATCATCTTTTCTCTCCCTCCCTCCTTCCTTCCCTCTGTCCCCCTTTTCTCACCCCTTCCCTCCCTCCGTCAGTAAGCCGCCATGACACTCCTAGACCGCAAAGTTGTGTACGAACTTGGACGGAAAACCCCTGATTCCTCGGCCCATCAACTCCATCAACCGCACTCCAGGATTGATCAACACTGGGAAAAAGTTGATCCTTGGGTTGACCTGTACTGAACGCCGATGGATGGAGAGGTGAGCGCCAATTGACAGCTCAATTTGCTCGGCTGGGAATAAATATGGAATGCTGAGAAGGGTTGGTGGGGAAGGTGGCTGGTGGAGGTGATGGGTGGATGGTGGGGGGTAGAAGTGATGGTGGGGAATGGGGAGGTGGCTAGATGGTAGAGGTAGTGGTGGTGGAGGTGGTTGGATGGTGGGGGTAGTGGAGGTGGTTTGGTTGTGAGGGTAGTGGAGGTGGTTGGGTGGTGAGGGTAGTGTTAGTAGTGGTCTTTTATTATTATTATTATTTTTATTGTTATTATTATTTTTTTTATTATTATTATTATTATTATTATTATTATTATTATTATTATTATTATTATTATTATTATTTTTATTATTATTATTATTATTATTATTATTATTATTATTATTATTATTATTATTATTATTATTATTATTATTATTATTATTATTATTATTATCATCCATCAGTTTAGGCTCATAGAAGCATCATTCGGTCGTGTGAAGAAACACAAACTTCTTGTACTCGTCCTCTCTGGCCAGCTGATTGATAACGAAAAATGTTTTGTTTTTACATTCAATCAATTTTCCATTACGAAATATTGCACATTATATTCTATTAATAATATTGGATCAGATAAATTATATTGTATATTTATTTATTTATTATTTTATGAGGAGAAAAAGCGTATAATAGATAATTAAATAATTATTATTCTAAAGTGCAAAAAATGAACCACCGCACCAGCTGCTTCACGCCCTGACAGCGTCTACTCAGGCCTACTTGTCATTTTCTAAAACAATTACCCCCAAAACTGTTCAAGTGACTCCCAGTATACTGTAAGTGTGTAGAAAATAAAGTGTTATAACAATTTTAAAGAACAAATTAAATGGTGAAGACTCAGAAAAATCATTTAAATAAGAGAACAGTGTGTAGGAGACATGGTGTTGTGTACCCGAGTGAACGACCTTTAAATAATGATGGCCTTTAAGTGAGCCAAGTGTAGGGGAACATTAACTCGGGAAATAACTGTTAACTTCAGTGTCTTGAATGCTTTAAATACTTACAAATTTAGTGTTGATATGAATGTACAAAGTGAAATTATTATTATACTGTATTGGAAACGAAATATTACGAAAATAATAATGCAATGGTACTTTACCTACAAAACAAGTGATTTATACGATAGTACAAAGTGTATTACTGGTTTTACTTACAAAACTTAAGGCAATAACGAATATTTTAAGTGAAATAATTGACTTTTATCAACATAGCAACTTAAGTGTGACAGTTGAGTAGGCGATCACGTCACCCGCCGGGCCAACACAGGTAAGTAGTCAAACTATTATTCTTAACAACAATAACACCTTGCTGAACGTATTACATTACTATAGTGTCCCGAGTACTCGTGCGTCAACAAACTCTTAGGGTGTAACAAAATTACAAATTCAACTTGTTTGTATTACAGGTCCAAGGAATAGATCCCACCACAATCATCACCTCGTTACTATGGGCTATATTGAAATACATGCAGTAGTTTTAATTACAGAATATATTAACAAACAAACAATAAAAATAATATATCACTATGTACACGAATAAACAAATACATATTAAATCTGATCAAATAAATGACTCAACCGAGTGACAAAATAATGAACATAAAAGTAAAGACTTATTTAGTCTAGAAACTACGATGAACAACCTGGTCTATCCACCACACGAAACCTTACAAGTAAGTTATTTTCCGTGGAACTCTAAAATATGATTAACAATAATCTTTCACAAATAATAATTTACTTGGTGTTATAAAAGTCGAGCAAGGTTTACACGTTATACCACTAGACACATACTGTACAATAAAAAGGAGATACGCTATACTTAACTATAACACTGCCGGGCCCATACTGGCGATAAACACATGTACAAACACCATGTACCAACCAAACTACTGACCCAATAGGATCCAAACCCACTCCAGTAAGATTTAAACCCACCCTTATAAGACTCGAACCCACCCCAGTAGGATTCGAACCCACGCTTTTCCGACAGTAAACACAGGCGATACCAAATGTTCCACGAATAGTTTTAAATCTTGAAAAACGTTTATTACTCTACTTTTGGACCAGGAACTTACACCACCTTAAGAGAACCGTGAAAAGATTATTTATTACTTGAGAAATGGTTCCAATCTTGTAGGGGAAGTAATCTGGTTTTTTATTTTTGTTTTTGTCAGTTAAATTCTCTTAATTGCGTGTTTTTTCCTTAGCGTTGTATTTATTTTATTATTGTTTAATGTTCGTGATGTCTCTGTGTAAGATAAGAATTATAATACAGGTTGATTTTTTTACAAATTAATATGGTATTGTGTGGTTGGGGAAGATTTTTTTTTCTGTAATTTTGTGTTTGTTATTGCGGTGATTTCATTGTTATTTTATATTCGTTATTCTGGGAGTTTTTATTGCTTGTTATTATTGTTAGGGAATTGTTATTGTTATCATTGTTGGCGTTGTTACGGCATTGTTATTTTATTGATCTTATTACTAGTGCTGTTTTGTTATTATTATTATTATTAGTATTATTATTATTATTATTATTATTATTATTATTATTATTATTATTATTATTATTATTATTATTAGTAGTAGTAGTAGTAGTAGTAGTAGTAGTAGTAGTGGTGGTGGTGGTGGTATAGTGGTATAATGTTGCTGCTGTTCTTAAAATATTTTTTATTAATTTAATTTAAAAAAAATTACTTAGTTAAATAATTATGAAATCGTAGAGAAGAAAAGAGAGAAAAATACATTTTTGATTATTGACTCCAGTAAACTACTAATTATAAATAGTTAATAAGTGAGAGAGGACTCGGGACGCCTCATAACCAGGCGAGAGGAAGTTATCTAATGAACACAATAACTCACAGGTGGAGGTGTTAGGCTGTACTCCCACTATGAACAACAAATGGTCCATGATAATTACTCTGGTTAATATTCACCCAGGTGATGAGTGTGGGGTGGTTAAGTAGTGAGGAAGATAACTGTGGGTTAATGAGGTAGAAGTGATTAAGCTACCAGGTGTATCAGAGGGAAATTATATAGGTTAGTTGGTCGGTTAATAGTGAAAGTAAGTAGGGTTAGTTGGTTGGTGTGATGAATCCTACAGCAGGTTGGGGCAGCTGGCTGGTCCACTGACAGGATCACCACACTACGATGGGTCAATAAAGTGTTGTACTCAGCAGACACTTTAAGGTAGCTAACGTGAACAGTTTATGGAGGTGATCTAGCAGATAAGATGGTGACCAGAGAGAGAGAGAGAGAGAGACCTGAAGTCAAGAGTCAGATGATGAAGAAGGTATGCAGAAAATAACAGGGGGAGGATGAGGTGTAAACGTCCTTCCTCACGCAAAAACAGTGAAAGGTGGCGCTCCATCACCTGGGGCCTCTCATTAGTGGGTTCACCCGCCTTTACAGGTGTTACTCCTTTAGTAGGTGAGGTTCCCTGATGCCACCTGGTGTCACTCTCATTGTAGACCAGACTTTGTATTGTGGTGAGAGGACTGTGAGGCAGACGCTCGCTAAATGGCCTCACCTGCCATCTGATGTGTGTGTCTCTCTTGTAAACGATGTCTTTTGTGACGACTGCTTAGGTGGAACATTTTTCTAGCATCACCTCGAGTTACTCTCTCTCTCTCTCTCTCTCTCTCTCTCTCTCTTTTACTGTTTACGTCTCTTGCCTGGTATCCCCCCTCCTAGTTGACCACTGGGTGTTGTGTCGGTAGCAGGATTTCCTTTTAAGGTATTGTCTTATTCAGCTTGTCGTTAGGGTACATTTTATCCATTCAAGTTCTGGAGGCAACAGCGTATATCTCCGAGTCACATTAGCGTCACTTGTAACACGTCATGACTCAGGTAACACTCTCGTCCTCTCAGTGTCACCTGCCTGTGTCATGTGATTATCATGGTGGTCATTATGGTATGGTAGAGTAGTAACACCGGTTTGGAATTTTCAACCATTTCTCCACCATCATCTCTCCATCACTCTGCCACCACCACCACCACCATCGCCGCCGCACCTCGCCGTCACCGCCACAACCACAACCACCGCCGCCGCCGCTGCCGTCACCGCCACCGCCGCCACCGCCTCTACCACCGCCATCGTCGCACCGTCATCACCGTCCGTCACGCCGCCACCGCCACCGCCTCTACCACCGCCATCGTCGCCACCGTCGTCACCGCCACCGTCTCCGTCACCGCCGTCACCGTCACCGCTGCCACCGCCTCTACACCGCCATCGTCGCCACGTCGTCGCCGCCGTCACCGCCGTCACCTGCCGCCACCGCCTCTACCACCGCCATCGTCGCCACCGTCGTCACCGCCGCCGCTGCTACCACCATCTCCCGCATCCCCCGCATGGACTGGCTGCGGTAGGTCGTGGTTCACACTTGCGGTTACTATAGTCGTTTCCGAGACTCGTAATGGCGGCCTCACAGTTCATTGTGTTTCATATTTGTGGCGGCCGAGACTCTGGCGCCTCTGATAACTTTATAGAAACTTTTAATAACTGTAACTTTTCGGAACTTTATATAAGGCTGTGATAGCGTGTATTCGGGTAAGTGTTCTGAAATACACAGCGCTGTAATAAACTTATAAGTGTTTTAAAAGGTTTATGACTTTTTCGTATTACAGGATAACGTTTTAAGTAGCCAGATTAAGCATCATAACTGTCTTCAAAGTTGTAAAAACTTAAGTATTTTGAAAGAAGCTTGAATTTTGTGTATAAAATAGAGGGTTTACATTGAGTCATAAGTTTATTAAACACTTGGATACATTTCAAATGTTTATTTTTTTATAGATTTGTTGACACATTTTAAGTGTCTTGTGTTTGTCTTGTCTAAGAAAACTAACACATAAACCCATTTCCTTCCTTCCCTGCTTCCCTCCTTCCTCCACCTCCTCCCCCTCTATCCTTTCTTTCCCTCCTCTCTCACAGTGACGTCACCCACATGAATCTGACCAATATATACTGTTAATGAATATGATCTATTCCTTTGTGTATGAACCTCTGTCAAACAAGCAAGGCTCACTCCTCTCTCACCTCTCCTCTCCCCTCCTCTCCCTTACGTCCTCGAGCCTCAACACTAAAGAGGATCTGGTAGACCTTCGAGGATCGCGTCAAGGGGCCGTTTGTCAGGAGTGTGTGTGTTATTACCCTCTCAACGGATATCCTTAACGACACGATCGCTGCGTCTCACGTCGTACGTCACCGTCTACGTCGTTGTCGTCGTGTTTACAGTCCTGTCGTCGTAGTCGCTTTTTGTGTGTTTTGTGTCGTTGTCAACGTCTTTTGTAGTTGGAGGAGGACATTGTAAGCCAACCTTTCATGCATCAAGTGGTAATTTTGGGGTATATTAAAGGTGTAAGTGGGGTGTGTTTTGGAGGAGGTGCTGGGGTGCAGTGGTGTGTTTTTGGAGGAGGTGAGGGGTGGTGGGGGTGTACAGGGGTGGTGGGGGGTGTTGGTGGGGTGTTGGTGGGGTGTGTTTTGGGGAGGGGGGTGTTGGTGGGTGTGCTGGTGGTGGTGTTGGTGGGGTGTGTAGAGGGGGTGTGTTGGGGTGTGTTAGGGTGGTGTTTTGGAGGAGTGGGGGGGGTGGTGGGGGGTGTTGGAGGGGGGTGGTATTGGTGGGTGTGTTTTAGGAGAGGAGGGGTGGGGTGTGTGGGGTGGGTGTTTTTGGTGGGGGTGGTGAGTTTTTTTAGGGAGGGGGTATTGGTGGGTGTTTGTGGTGGTGTGGTGTGTGTGTTTTGGAGGATTGGTGGGGGGGGGTGTGTTTTAGAGGGGGTGTTGGTGGGGTGAGTTTTAGAGGGTGGTGGGGGTGTTGGTGGGGTGTGTTTTGGAGGAGGGGGGTGGTGGGGGGGGTATGTTTTAGAGGATGGGGGTGTGGGGGGGTGTTGGTGTACAGAGTGTGTGGGGGTGGTTGGGGTGCTGGTGGGGTTGGGGAGGAGGGGTGGTGTGTGTTTGGAGGAGTGTGTTGGTGGGGTATGTTTTAGAGGAGAGGTGGTGGGGTGTTGGTGGGGTATATTTTAGGAGGTGGTGGTGGTGGGTGTTGGTGGGGTATTTTAGATTGGTGGTGGGGGGTGTTGGTGGGGCATATTTATTTTAGGAGGGTGGGGGTGGGGGGTGTTGGGGTGTTGGTGGGGTATATTTTAGGAGGTGGGGTGGTGGGGGTGTTGGTGGGGTGTGTTTTGGAGGAGTGGTGGGGGTGTTGGTGGGTATATTTTAGAATTAGAATTGGTGGGGTGTTGGTGGGGTGTTTTGGAGGAGGGTGGTGGGGTGTTGGTGGGGTATGGTTTAAGGTGGTGGGGTGTTGGTGGGGTATATTTGGGGTAGGGGGGGGGTGGGGGGGGGTGGGGTATGTTTTAGAAGTGGGGTATGTTTTAGAGGAGAGGTGGTGGGTGTTGGGTATATTAGAGGTGGGGGTGTGGGGTGTTGGTGGGGTGTATTTGGAGGGGGGGTGGGTGGGGGTGGGGTGGGGTATATTTTAGGGTGGGGGGGTGGGGTGGTGGGGTGTGTTTGGGGAGGGGGTGGTGGGGGTGTTGGTGGGCTGCGTTTAGGGAGGGTGGTGGGGTGTTGGTGGGGTGTGTGTTTGGGGGTATGGGGTGGGTCATGTCTTCAGAGGATTTGGGCGCTGAGGGGAATTCGTGGAAGGCCGCCGTTCCACCATTCCTTTCTGAGTAGATTAAATGCAAGGCAGTTGTTTACATTCTCGTCCCGGTGAGTGAGTGAGGGAGTGAGGCAGGAGGAGGGAGGGAGGGAAGGAGGGAGGGGGTGGAGGTGAGTGAGGGGGGATGGAGAGTGAGTGAAAGAGTTTATGGGGTGAGCGAGTGAAGGAGGTGGGAGGAGTTAGGGGGGTAGTCAGTGAGTGAATGAGGGAGTGAGTGAGTGAGAGAGGAACCTAGTGAGGGAGTGAGTGAGAAAAGGAAAGGAGGGGAGAGGAGGGAGGGAGGGAGGGAGAGAGGGGTGGGGCTTGGGATGAGGTGAGTGAGAGAGGGAGTGTACCAGGGAAGGGGTGAGTGAGCGTCCAGCTGGTCCCATCCATGCAGGTGATGGAGGAGAGGTGTAGAGGGGCAGGTAGCTCATAAATACAGGTAAGCGGCAGGTAAACTCGTCTGCAGGTATCATTAATACTCCCAGACATATAAACAACTTAATCTTTGCGTCAATTAACTGTTAATGGGGCGTAGCGAGGTGGCTGTCTAACCTAACCTAACCTAACCTAACCTATGTGTATGTTTATATTTGCGTTTGTACTTATTTTCATGAACGTGTACGTGTGTGTATGGATATTGATAATCATGTGTCTGCACCCGTGTACACACAGGTGTCTTGGAGGACCATGTCTCGCTCCTCATCTGTCTCGTAGCCTCAAGCGAGACCACAATTAAACACAACCAGACCTTTATATCCCCCCCCCACACACTGCCCCCACCACACACACACAGCATACACAATACCCACCACATCACACACACACACACACACACACACACACACACACACAGTACCCACCCACATCCACACACACACACACACACACACACACACACACACACACACACACACACACACCTGCCCCACCACATTCTTCCTCTCCTTCCTTATCCCCTCCCTTCCTTCCCTTCCTTGTTCATTTTCCCTCACCTTCCTTTTCTATCCCCCTTTCTTATGCACCCTCCTTCAATCTCCTTTCATATTCTCCCCCTCTCCTTCCTTCCCAATTCTCTTCTTCATTCCCCATTCTCCTTTCAATAACATGAGCCGCTACTTTAACTGACCAATGACCGCACGCCTCAGTAACCGACCGACCAATAGGAAACTGCCATTGTTACTTACCAATGGAAAAAAAAACTCAGTGGTATCGAACAAAAAAAATCCCGATACCATTTTTTTGTATTGTAGAGAAACTACCATATGCTCTCTCTCTCTCTCTCTCTCTCTCTCTCTCTCTCTTCTCTCTCTCTCTCTCTCTCTCTCTCTCTCTCTCTCTCTCTCTCTCTCTCTCTCTCTGACCATTAGGGGGTAACCTTTGTTCTCTGTCAATGGGGAAAATCCACCATTATCCATCCCATTAAACTTTATTATTGTGGCTTGACCAATGACAACCCTCCATTATTATTATCGACCAATGAAAAAATTTCCCTTTAATAAGAACCCGACCTAAACACTCTAAAGATCTTCCTCAGTATTTTAAGAACTGTTAGGGTGGGAATATTTTGTAAAAGAGAAGATACTTAGAGAAATAAGGTAGAGAACCAGTTTGAGAGGAAATAAACACAACCGGTTACGTGAGTGGCGGGGGAAACAGAGAGAACGGTGGAAACTTAAGCCCCGTTAGAGAAAATGAACTTAATATGGGGAGGGAAACTATGGTAGATGTCAACGTCGGTGGGCGCTTTGTCGCATTTTTTTCCTGATCAATGAGAATTTTTGTTTTTGTCTTTATAAGTACAGTCGTTATTGAACTTCAGTTGATATTAATTATTCTTTTTTTTATTTTGTGGTTTTAGATATTATGTATTTTTACCGTCAATTATTTTGTTGTTGATGATTAAAAGTATATTTTTTATGGGTATTCTGCATCGTGTTTCTCGCCGAATATAATAATTTACGTCGAGGCTCACGTCTGGCTTCTGGTCTCATTAGTGACTGACAATGTGACCAGCTCTCGCCCCCGTCCCTCTGAACAATGCCACAGAAGAGAGAGAAAGAGAGAGAAAATGAGAGAGAGAGAAGTGAAAGAGAGAAAGACAGATCCCGGTAACAGCTACATGTTACTATTGCCGTAACCCCGTCACAAAGACCCCATTACCAGAGTACCAGTAGTTTTGTAGCGTTAATTACAGTGTGTGTGTGTGTGTGTGTGTGTGTGTGTGTGTGTGTGTGTGTGTATGTGTGTGTGTGTGTGTGTGTGTGTGTGTGTGTGTGTGTGTGTGTGTGTGTGTGTGTGCGTGCGTGCGTGTCATGGGACTACTACCAGCCACACGCCATGGAAAGACACGTGCGAGGTGTTGGAAATGGGAGGAGGAGGAAGACGAGGAGAAGAAAGAGGAGGAGAAAGAGGGGGAGGGGGGCGAGGTTACGGGTGGTCTTTGTCTCGCGTGGCTTTTGACATGGGTGGGCGTCAGGCCGGTGGTGGGCGGTTTCATGAGTTAACACTGTGGTGGTTTTTTTTTCCTTCCGTGGGCGGCTTTTGGTATGGGTGGAGTCTCGAGGGTGGCAGGCAGGCAGGTGGTGGGTGGCTATTTTTTCTATTCCTTCCTCTTGTGGGGGGTTGGGCGTGGGTGGTTGGGCGTGGACGTGGGCGGCATTGTTGTGAGGGTGAGTAACGTGGTGTTGGGTCGGCGGTGTACTAGCGACAGCTGTAATACGGTACACCCCTCCCCATGTGTCCGTCCACTACCTCTCCTCTCCTCTCCTCTTTCATTCTCAACTCACTCTCTTCTCCATTCCTTCATCATCAACCTACTACCCCACTTGCCCCCTTCCATCATCCAGTCATTCTCTCTTACTCATTCGTCTACTTCCTCCCTCCCCATTTCTCCCCTTTCATCCTTAACTTACTCTCTCCCCCATTCCTACATCGATAACTTCCCTCCTTTTCCCCTCCGCTCATCCCACTTCCCCCTGCCCTTGCCCCCCTTTCCTCACCCCCTTCACCTCCCTTTCCCTCGCCCCCTATTCCCCTCCCCTCGCCCCTTCCCTCTCCCTTGCCCTTTCCCCGCCTCCTCTCACCCCTCTCTTCCCCTTCCCTCTTCCCCTATCTCCCTCACCCTTTTCTCTCCTCCTCTCTCCCCTCACCTCCCTTTCTCCCTCCCCCTCTCCCCTTTCCCCTCCCCTCTCCCCTCTTCCCCTCTCCTTTCCACCCCCCCTCTTCCCACCACTTTCATACTTCCCTCACCCTCTTTTTCCCTCCCCTCACCCCCTTTCCCCCTCCCTTCACACCCTTTTCTCCGTCACACCTCAACACCGGGTGCCGAGCGAGCATTACTAGCTAATTAACAAGTACATAATTAGCAAGTAATTAGCCAATATGGTTGGCAAAGAGTGAAAAATATATACACTAATTAGGTAGTACATTACGCAGGGGGTCGGCATATAGTGTAATTAGGTCATTGTAATTAGGCAAAGGGTTAGAATTACACATGATAACGTGTTGTATGCTGTTAAGAGTCCGGGTGAATCACTCTGAAATATGTTGTTGTTGTTGTTGTTGTTGTTGTTGTTGTTGTTGTTGTTGTTGTTGTTGTTGTTGTTGTTGTTGTTGTTGTTGTTGTTGTTGTTGTTGTTGTTGTTGTTGTTGTTGTTGTTGTTGTTGTTGTTGTTGTTGTTGTTGTTGTTGTTGTTGTTGTTGTTGTTGTTGTTGTTGTTGTTGTTGTTGTTGTTGTTGTTGTGTTGTTGTTGCGTTGTTGTTGTTGTTGTTGTTGTTGTTGTTGTTGTTGTTGTTGTTGTTGTTGTTGTTGTTGTTGTCTGGGTATATACAATATGTGGACAGTAAAGGTGATGTATATATTGACTTGTTATTGAGTGTGTATATCCATTTTGTTTTCATTGAATGTTATATTTTGTTATTTTGAGTATATACATTATGTGTATAGTGAATGTGGTCTGTTTTGTTATTATCTACGTACCGGTATATACATTAAGTGTTTATTATCGTTCTTTATATATATTAAAGTGTGTGTGTGTGTGTGTGTGTGTGTGTGTGTGTGTGTGTGTGTGTGTGTGTGTGTGTGTGTGTGTGTGTGTGTGTGTGTGTGAGAGCTAAAGTCTTTCCTCTCCCTTCCCTCCTCCTCCCTTCCTCCTCATTCATACAAAGGGAGGAACAGAGAGAGAGAGAGACGACTAAAGAAGAGGAGGAGTTAAAAGTCTCCTCCTCTTCCTTCAGCCTTTCTCCTCCTCCTCCCCTCACCCACACAAAGGGAGAGAGAGAGAGGACTGACTGTACTAATGTTTGTCCCACTCATATAAATACGTAACCCTTTTGCTACTGTCGTTTGGCAGATGTTATCGAAGGAGTCACTGGTCGTGTAATTTCCCCCGGGACGCATATATCCCATTGGCTTGTTTTATGAGGGAGATATGTGGTGATAACTTAGTGGGTGGTATATATAAGGTGGGGCATTAACATGGGCAGTATACCGGTATATATAAGGTGGGGCATTAACGTGGGCAGTATACCGGTATATATAAGGTGGGGCATTAACATGGGCAGTATACCGGTATATATAAGGTGGAGCATTAACGTGGGCAGTATACCGGTATATATAAGGTGGGGGCATTAACATGGGCAGTATACCGGTATATATAAGGTGGGGCATAACGTGGAGCAGTATACCGGTATATATAAGGTGGGGCATTAACGTGGGCAGTATACCGGTATATATGGGCATTAACGTGGGCAGTATACCGGTATATATAAGGTGGGGCATTAACGTGGGCAGTATACCCATATATAAGGTGGGGCATTAACATGGGCAGTATACCCGGGTATATACGGGGCAGTATACCGTGGGGCATTAACGTGGGCAGTATACCGGTATATATAAGGTGGGGCATTAACGTGGGCAGTATACCATATATATAAGGTGGGGCATTAACATGGGCAGTATACCGGTATATATAAGGTGGGCATAACGTGGGCAGTATACCGGTATATATATAAGGTGGGGTAACATATACCGGTATATATAGTATATATATATAAGGTGGGGCATTAACGTGGGCAGTATACCGGTATATATAAGGTGGGCATTAACATGGGCAGTATACCGGTATATATAAGGTGGGGCATGGGCAGTATACCGGTATATATAAAGGGGCATTAAACGTGGGCAGTATACCGGTATATATAAGGTGGGGCATTAACGTGGGCAGTATACCGGTATATATATAACGTGGGCAGTATACCGGTATATGGGGGCATTAACGTGGGCAGTATACCTGGTATATATAAGGTGGGTATTAACGTGGGCAGTATACCGGTATATATAAGATTGGGCATTAACGTGGGCAGTATACCGGTATATATAAGGTGGGGTATTAACGTGGGCACCGGTATATATTGGGGCAGTATACCGGTATATATAAGGTGGAGCATTAACGTGGGCAGTATACCGGTATATATAAGGTGGAGCATTAACGTGGGCAGTATACCGGTATATATAAGGTGGGGCATTAACGTGGGCAGTATACCGGTATATATAAGGTGGGGCATTAACGTGGGCAGTATACCGGTATATGTGTGTGGGGTATTAACATGGGCAGTATACCGGTATATATAAGGTGGAGCATTAACGTGGGCAATATACCGGTATATGTGGGGAATTAATTTGGTCAGTACACCGGTATAAACTCTATATGTGAGCATTAATTTGGTTTGGCATATTTGGAGCACTACGTAATCAACTATATATATACATATATATAACAGTATATGTGGCATTAATTTGCTTGGTATATACTGTACACAACACTTTAGGGGGCATTGACTTAAGATTTTTTCAATGCCTCAAATGTTTGTAAGAGAGAGAGAGAGAGAGAGTCTGATGTACACTTCCACAAAACAATAAAAAAACATTACACCTAACAAACCAACAATGACTCCACAACAACACACTCGTACCTAAACCACTCCACAACAACACACTCGTAGCTAAACCACTCCACAACAACACCCTCGTAGCTAAACCACTCCACAACAACACACTCGTAGCTAAACCACTCCACAACAACACACTCATAGCTAAACCACTCCACAACAACACACTCGTAGCTAAACCACTCCACAACAACACACACTGTACTCTAAACCACTCCACAACAACACACCTGTACCTAAACCACTCCACAACAACACACCTGTACTCTAACCACTCCACAACAACACACTCAACAAACCACTCCACAACAACACACTTCAAAATCAGAAACCACTCCACAACAACACACTCTGCACTTCCACACAACACACTGCCCAAACCACTTCACAACAACACACTACCTAAACCACCTACAACAACACACTCTGTACCCAAACCACTCCACAACAACACACTCTGTACCTAAACCACTCCACAACAACACACTAGTACCTAAACCACTCCACAACAACACACCGTACCTAAACCACTCCACAACAACACACTGTACCAAAACCACTCCACAACACACTTGTACTTAAACCACTCCACAACAACACACTCAAATTTAAACCACTCCACCACAACACACTGTACTCTAAAACCATTTCACAACAGACTGTGCCCAACCACTTCCACAACAACACACCTGTACCTAAAACCACCTACCACAAATACACTGCACTCTAAAACCACTCCACCACAACAACACACTGTACAAACCACTCCACCACAACACACTCGTAGCTAAACCACTCCACAACAACACACTCGTAGCTAAACCACTCCACAACAACACACTCGTAGCTAAACCACTCCACAACAACACACTCATAGCTAAACCACTCCACAACAACACACTCGTAGCTAAACCACTCCACAACAACACACTCGTAGCTAAACCACTCCACAACAACACACTCGTAGCTAAACCACTCCACAACAACACACTCGTAGATAAACCACTCCACAACAACACCCTCGTACCTAAACCACTCCACAACAACACACTCGTAGATAAACCACTCCACAACAACACACTCGTAGATAAACCACTCCACAACAACACACTCGTAGCTAAACCACTCCACAACAACACACTCGTACCTAAACCACTCCACAACACTGCTTCACTCATCAACAATAAAAAAGTTACTTCCTATCGAAATTTTGCCTAAAATTTCGAGTCAAAGATAAACAAAAATAAAAGTATATATTTTTTCATATCTCAAATATATACATGAATGAAAAAAAACACTTTAGCTAATACGATAACTTATTTAAAAACAACTTAGAAATTTACGATATAGATTTGAGATCTGTATAGCGAATCCAATGCTGCCATATATTTGCTTCTTCTATATTAATGAACATTATTTAGTTTAAGCTCTATGTACCAAGTCATTATACCGTATTTATATTTTTATCTTATTTATTGGGGTTCAGGAGCAGGAAGTAAGCAACTTGTTAAATTACTTACCCAGGAAAATTTTAACGTGTTGTAATTATGTCGAGAAATGTGTAAAAGTTCAGGTGTAAAACTTTGCTTCCTTCCTGCACTACTAACACACAGATGGTGAGTGTGTGTGTGTCTCTCTCTCTCTCTCTCTCTCTCTCTCTCTCTCTCTCTCTCTCTCTCTCTCTCTCTCTCTCTCTCTCTCTCTCTCTCTCTCTCTCTCTCTCTCTCTCCCACCCTCTCTCTCTTCTTTCCTCCCACCCCTTCCCCCATGATGCCTCCCTCACACCTCCATTATAGTCAGACACAGATGGCCGCTACACTGCCTGTCATTTCACGCTAAATTTGGTCCACGTCTTTTCACCTCTTCATTACAATTGCCGTTTATGTCTCTCCCTCCACCATGCATAATACATCATCGGTATGTATGTATGTATGTATGTATGTTTGTATGTATGTATGTATGTATAATTTATGTATAGATCATGTATATTTTTCCATTTTATTATTCATATACATTAATAACAGGAATTTATATACACACGCTAAAAATACATTTATAATTTTGATCATACAAATTAATAGAATAGAAATGTTTATATGTACAGTATATACCTATTAATATATAGAGAATTTATATACACAAATTAAATATAATACAAAGGAATGAATATATATATACACATACTGGGAATCGAAACACATAAACTAGTGACTTTTCCTAGACAAAGGGAGAGGTTTATATGCTAAGGGGTAGTCATGGGTTAGGACAGTAGGGGGAGTCGTAACATTATGTGTGGCGGGGGGGGGGTAGGGTGGGGAGGAGGGGATGAGGAGGAGGAGGGGGGTCACCTATTGTCCTCTGTAACTTATCACCTTCTGTAAATGAAGTTATTATTGTTGGTATTGTTATTTTTATTGCTTTTTATCATCGTTATTATAATTATTGTTACCGTTATTATTGTTATTATTATTGTTACATATGTCCATAGCCAAAGAGGGAGGGGAGGGGGAAGGGATAGGAGAGAGAGAGAGAGAGAGAAGGGGGGGAAGGAAGAGCCGGGAGGAGAAGAATGGAAAGAGAAAAAAAGGTGAAAGAGGGAGGAAGGGAAAATAGAACTAGAGGAGAAGAGACGGGGAACGAACATGGATGAAGAAAGAGAAAGGAGAAGAAAGACGAGAGGGAGAGAAGAGTCGGCAGAAAGAAAAGTTAAATGAAATAAAAAAGAGTTGGAGAAAGAGGGGCAAGGAAGAAAGGTAGGTAGAACAGGCAGAGGAGAGAGGGGGCACAAACAGGGAGAAAGAGGAGGGAGAAGGAAGAGAGGGAGATTAGAAAAGGATAACGAATAGGGAGAAAGAAAGAGAAGGGAGAAGAAAGTGGAGAGGGAGATAAGAGAAGGAGAATGAACAGAGATAAAGAAAGAAGAAAAGGATACTGGAATACCTGGACCACTATCACAGGTGATCTGTAATTAGTTAATTAGCGATACCCAAAACAGGTGATGCTCACACAGTACACTCTCTCTCTCTCTCTCTCTCTCTCTCTCTCTCTCAAAAATTAGTCCTTTAGACACCACTAATTTAAACCTCCATTATGGGGTAATTTTGTCCTCACTTTCACAGTAGAGGGGGAGGGAGGAGGGGGGGTGAGAGGGAGAGGGAATCGGGGGGAGGGGACAGGACACTCTTTTAGGACCCTGCGTGCCAATTAGGTCCTATTAGGGTCACCCGGGGTCCCTAATTTACCGTAAAACAGAGGTCCAGTTTAGGTGATAATGATGTTTGCACTCTGGTCTCTAATGTGTCTTTGTCAGGTAACTGGAGAAGGTGTTTCGGACCACCTGAAGATTAGACACCCCAGCTTATTACACCTGAGCATAAGACACCCCAGCTTATTACACCTGAAGATTAGACACCCCAGCTTATTACACCTGAAGATTAGACACCCCAGCTTATTACACCTGAGCATAAGACACCCCAGCTTATTACACCTGAAGGTTAGACACCCCAGCTTATTACACCTGAGCATAAGACACCCCAGCTTATTACACCTGAAGGTTAGACACCCCAGCTTATTACACCTGAAGATTAGACACCCCAGCTTATTACACCTGAACCAAGATTAAACTAACATAACCTAGCCAGATTAACCTAACCTAAATTAACTACCCTAGGCAGCATTAGGTTAGTTTAAGTTAGCGTTAGGTTGGTTAATCTTCAGGTGTAGTAAGCTGGGGTGTCTAATCTTCAGGTGTAGTAAGCTGGAGTGGTTAATCTTCAGGTGTAGTAAGCTGGGGTGTCTAATCTTCAGGTGTAGTAAGCTGGGGTGTCTAATCTTCAGGTGATCTGGTATTCTTTCTCAGTTTCCAGGAGATTGGCAACACTGGGACCTGATCAGCTCACCATTGTTTACATTGTACTCGCGTGTGTTTGTTTATTTCGTGTAGGGCGACTTTGTTTGTTTTTGCTTTGAGTTATTTTGTTTGCTTCGAGTTTATGTGTTTGTTTTTGTTGTGTGTGTGTGTGTGTGTGTGTGTGTGTGTGTGTGTGTGTGTGTGTGTGTGTGTATATATACTTTTCGAATCCTCTGACTATTCTGTTTATCATCTTTCTTCTCCCCCCTTTTTATCGTCTCTCTCTCTCTCTCTCTCTCTCTCTCTCTGTGGTAACCAGCTGAACATTATCTACACATCTCGCGGCAGCTTCATCACCAGAACCCGGACACAGTGAACATACCCGGCCAGGATGTTGAGAGAGAGAGAGAGAGAGAATAGGAGCTTGAATAGAGATAGAAAAATGTGAACAAACTGAACATATACAATCACACACAACACAACACAACACAACACAACACAACACAACACACACACAACACACTCACAACACACTCACACTCACACACACACTCACAACACAACACAACACATTAACTTACCTCTACCTCTCTCTCAGGTTAAGTTGTGACGTCACGGGTTCAGTTCCCCCTCATTGGTCAGTTTCGCTCGGTAGGTCCAGCTAACTAACTCAGCCTTAACGAGGTCGTCAACGTCGAGGGCAGAGTAGTTATGACGTCATAGAGTCATGCGCTTCACTGAGCTGATATAGAGAAAAAAAGTGAGATTCCAAAAAGATGAGAGAGAGAGAGAGAGAGAGAGAGAGAGAGAGAGAGCAAATATTTATTGTTTTTTTAAGATGGAGAAAACTATTGGTTTTACCTCCGTCTCATTATTATTATTATTATTATTATTATTATTATTATTATTATTATTATTATTGTTATTATTATTATTATGATTATTATTATTATTATTATTATTATTATTATTATTATTATTATTATTATTGTTATTATTATTATTATGATTATTATTATTATTATTATTATTATTATTATTGTTGTTATTGTTATTGTTGTCATGACGGAATGTATATGTCTTCATGTATGTATGTATGTATGTATGTATGTACTGTATGTATGTACTGTATGTATGTATGTATGTAATAATAATTAACGATTTCTAGAGAGAATTTATCAGGAAAAGACTTAATTAAAATATACACTAAACAGAAACAACAGATCATTATACCTAGTGACCTTAGGCAGTGTTTGGTTCTCATAACAGAATCCTTCATTAGTAAAAGATGAAGGAACAAACACATTGAGTGATCATACAACTTAACTATAAATACCGTGACAGTAAAAGTTATCGTAAGTTATAGTTAAGTTTATATATATAGTTATTTCTATGGAGTTATGTCAATTAAAGCAACAAGTTATTCCTATATGATAAGCGTGTATAGAGTTGTTAAGCTTAAATAATAGATTAAACTTAGTTATTATTGAGAGGTTTGTTAAGGTGTGTATACAAGATGGCGGTGCATATATAGAGCTGCCTGTACAAGTTACCTGGCGAGAATACTGCGCCTTGTAATCAACTTGTTACACACCTGGGCCAAAGGATGAGCATTATGGCAAGACTGGGTTGACTGGTAAAGACGTACTACACACCTCCATCATCCTCACACACACCTGCTATCATCCTCACAAACACCTGCTATCATCCTCACACACACCTGCTATCAATCCCTCATTTGCATAAGTGGCAAAATCAAGTCGGCTTAAAAAGGTATATTTGCCTGATGAATTACCTGTGTCTAACTGATACCGTGCATGTATAGCTCCCAGTCCGTCCGCCAATCACAACACAGTCTATGTCCACCAATCACAACACAGTCTATGTCCACCAATCACAACTCAGTCTATGTCCGCCAATCATAACTCAGTCTATGTCCACCAATCATAACACAGTCTATGTCCACCAATCACAACACAGTCTATGTCCACCAATCACAACACAGTCTATGTCCACCAATCACAACACAGTCTATGTCCACCAATCACAACACAGTCTATGTCCACCAATCACAACACAGTCTATGTCCACCAATCACAACACAGTCTATGTCCACCAATCACAACACAGTCTATGTCCACCAATCACAACTCAATCTATGTCCGCATGAGTGAAGCAGTTTGATAACGTTAACAACATCATCTTCATCATCCTGGGAGAAAAAAACTAAATTAACACAAAAATCTTAGGAACTTTTGAGAATCCAGAGGTTGGTGTCTCATATTCCTTTAATTACGACTGTAGCGGCGAGTCCTAACAACGAGGTATAGTCATTAGGGGGACACTGATGCACGAGGGAGTGTGGTGGCTGTGTTGTGTGTTTCTTGAGGTGGAAAACTCTCCTTCTCTTGTCTTTTAGGGGGAAGGAAAGATGACAAGAGGTGAGGTAGACTTGTTTTAATTCCTCCCCCCCCCTCCCCACATACCTCCACCACACCCCTACCATAACCAACACTATACCCTCACACCATATCATACTCCCATACTATACACCACTTCACTATCAACCAACAACAAATCTCTCCCAGTACTTGAGGATCACTGTAATTGGTCACTTCCTCTACATAACCTTTCCAATAATTATCAAGACAAAAAATATATTAGTAAGGATATGATTTATTTAACCCCGGAGAGAGAAGTGGAATGGCCTGGTGGATGTGAAACAAGAGTCGTCATTACCTCATGTAAACGAGTTGGTAATGATGTTCTAATTTGATACATGAGATGGTGGTATTAATGTGAAGTGAGTGTGTGGGAGAGTGAAGGTGAGAGGTGAGGGAGGGGATGAGAGGGGAGGGGGTGAGATGGTGGAATGAGTGGGGAAGTGGGGGTTGTGAGAGGTGAGAGAGTGGGGAGGATGGGAGGATTGGGGTTATGGACGATGGGTGTGTGGGTAGGGGTGAGAGATGAGGAAGGTGTAGTGAGTAGGGAGGTTAGGGGAGCGAAGTACGGGGGAGGGTGAATGAAGGATGGGAGTGAAGAATAAAGGAGAGAGAGAGAGAGATAATGAGAGACGTGCTTCCTGTCCGCCAGGTAGTGTTAGACCTACTGCCATAATCACATGTTTACACTGTCCCGAGTCTACCTGTAATACCTTAATTAATGAAGGCCTTACCTGCCTCAGGTGTTGGGGGCGGCCTGCTGGTGACTGGTCGATATGTCTCAGTCGTGCTTGTGCTTCTAGTAAACCTGGATGGATGGGTGGGTGGGTGGGTGGGTGGGTGGATGGGTTGGTGGGTGGGTTGGTGGATGGGAGGATGGATGGATGGATGGATGGATGGATGGGTGGGAGGATGGTTGGACGGATGGATACCTACCTTCTTCCCTTCGCGCTCTACCTCCCTCCCTCCTTCCCTCCCTCCCACCTGCTGTATCGTGCCTACCTTCCTCCCTCCCGTCCCTCTTCCCCCTTCCTGTCTCTCCCTCACCCCGGGGCTGGTGTCTGGCTGTGATGGTGTTGATAAGAGTAGATAACACTATGTTGCCCCGACTCTTCCCCTCCTCAGTACCCTCCATTATCCAAGATGACTCCATTAACTCTGGGAAATGGAGAGAGGGAGGGAAGGGAGAGAGAGAGAGAGAGAGAGGGAGGTGAGAGGAAGAAAGGGAGGGGGAGGTGAGAGAGTGGGGGGAAAGGAGATTAGCCCCCCAAGTTACTTTCACCTAAAGATTAGCTCCATAGTTAGGTTAGGTTAGGTTAGGTTAGGTTAGGTTAGGTTAGGTTAGGTTAGGTTAGGTTAAGCTTGAGGTGATGTGAAAAAGCCTCAGTGTAGACAACATGGAAGACCAGGGCTGGAGGCTGGTGTTGATCTCTCGCTGATCACTATGATGAAGTGATCAGTAATCTTCCCATCACCGTCCTGGGGTAAGTCGCTTGCGGCACCTCCCTCCTCCCTCCTTCTCCCTGTCCCCCAATCATCCTCCGCTTTCCTTCCCCTGTTCCCCTCCTCTCTTCTCCTTCCTTCCCCTGTCATCCTCCTCTCTCATCCTCCTCCTCCCCCTCCTTCCTTCCCCCATCTTCCTCGTCCTTCTACTTTCCTCTTCTCCCCCTTTCCTTCTCCTCCTCATTCTCTTATTCCCTCCTCCTCCTCCTCGACAAAAACAAGTGGTGTGCGGCGGCCCACTGATATTGAGCATTTATTCCACACTGGATTTTCAAGTCTTTTTTTTTATAAGATAATTTCCCCACTCTTCCTCCCCGTAGGATAAGACAGCCCCCTCTAGTCTCTGAGCAATTTAAACGCCATTTTGGTTACCATTTCTGTGACTAATCTCGTCGAGGTGTATTTACCCATAAATTACGATACTTTGGGGTTTTACAGTTGTCTTTAGGAAGTGTTTTAAGATCTCTGTTTAAGGGAGGACATTAAGCTTCTTTACTCTTGAGAATCTATTTTTGTATCGGAGCTTAAGTGAGACGTTTAGGTGGATTTTCTTCACAATTATGTAAGACATTTAAGTAAACGTAGAGGTACCTTTGGGAGTTTTGGTTCCTACGTCATCAAAAAACACTTAATAAACCCTTTGAAAATCCATCATTGTATCGTAGTTTAAGTGACCCAGTTAAATCAATCCTCTCATCACCACCATAAGGGAGAAAAGAATATAATAATATATATTTAGGGGATAATTCCGATATTTTGGCAACCCTCTTGTTAGGTCATACTCCTCCCATTTTCTATAATAAGAAGGAGTCGTTGGGTAATATAGTAATGTAGGTTAAGATGTGTGGTGGTGGTGGTTCATTTGTATATCTTCAGGCCAACACAGCACAACGTCAGGTACGAAAAATGCTGGTGATTAGCCAATGAGGAGGCGATAGGGGAAGTTGGTGGGGTACGATGATTGCCGACCCCGCCTCGCTTAACGATGGGTACTCCTGATATCTCCCTTAACTACTTCCAACCCAAATATTAGTTTAATAATTGACGAAAATTGCGAGGAATTGTGAGTTTAATCGCGATGGAATAAGTTGAGTGGTTGAATGAGAGAGAGAAAGAGTGAGTGAGAGATAAGGCCGATAATTGTGGAGGTGAACTGAGCCTGGAGGCCATAGCTGTGATAGGCTATATGTTATTCCTGATGTGTTCATTGACTCCTGCCTAGTGCGCGACCGACACCCAGCCTACACACCCTGCCACACCCTCTACACTTCTGCCACACCCTCTATATCTCTGTCACACCCTTTATAACTCTGCCACACCCTATACACACTATATACACTAGTTACACCCATACTACACCAAACTACATTTCCCAGCCAGGTCCTACAGCAGTCTACTCCTCTAGTTAACGACCCCGGCCTACACTCCACCTACACCCATACACACACCCCACCTACACTTACCACCTCTCACCACTCACCACTATTTACCACCACCACCATCTCACCTACACTCACCACCACCACTACCTCTCACCACCACTACCTCTCACCACTACCACCTCTCACCACCACCACCTCTCACCACCACCACCTCTCACCACCTCTCACCACCACCTCACCCCACCACCAACCACCACTCACCACCACCACTCACCACCACCACTCACCACCCACCACTCACCACCACCACTCACCACCACCACTCACCACCACTCACCACACCACCACCACTCACCATCACCACCACCACTCACCACCACCTCCACCACCACTACCTCTCACCACCTCTCACCACCACCACCTCTACCACCACCACCTCTCACCACCACCCCACCACCACCTCTCACCACCACCACCTCTCACACCACCTCATCACCACCACCACTCACCATACCACCACTCACCATCCACCACCACCACTCACCATCACCATCACCACCACCACTCACCCTCACCACCTCTCACCACCACTACCTCTCACCACCACCACCTCTCACCACCACCACCACCACCACCACTCACCATCACCACCACCACTCACCATCACCACCACCACCACCATCACCACCACCACCACCTCTCACCACCACTACCTCTCCCCACCACTACCTCACACCACCACTACCTCTCACCACCACCACTCACCCTCACCACCACCACTCACCCTCACCACCTCTCACCTGGATGCATAAGGAGAAAATATTCAGTGTTCATCGAGGCTCATCTTCACCTGGTCCCAATAAGACACCTTCATCATTATATCCTGGCGGTAAAAATAGCCACTAATACGTCTCCCCAACAGATTACATTAACGTCTCACAGATTACATTAGAATATAATCAACATCAATCATCACGGTTACCTGTACTTAACGAGGCTTACAGGCTGTTCTCTTCAACGCCAAAGGTAAAAACAAAAAAATAAAAAAAAAAAAAATAAAAAAAAAAATAAAAAATAAAAATAAAATAAAAAAAAAAAAAAAAAAGAAAAAAAAAAAAAAAAAAAAAAAAAAAAAAAAAAAAAAAAAAAAAAATAAAAAAAAAAAAGGAAAAAAAAAACCAAAAAAAAAAAATAATGAAAGAAAAAAAAAATAAAATTAAAAAAAAAACAAAAAAATAAAGACAAACAAACAATAAAAAACAAACACAAAAAGGGTCTGTGGTTCGCCCAAGAAAGTGAAACGATTGAGTGCAGTACCGGCCATGCCAGCTTGTATCACCTGACGATTAACCTGAACACTCAGGTAGTGCTGGGGTGGTTACTCTTCAGGTGAACTAAGCTGGGGTGGTTGTTCTTCAGGTGAACTAAGCTGGGGTGTCGACTCTTCAGGTGATCCAGCAGTAATAGACAGGAAAAAGTATATGTTTGAGGATGCTTAATACACTAGACAAAAATATATACAACATTATAAGACATTTAACTAGGAGAGTAAATTAACAATCAAAGAAAACTAAAAAAAAGACCAAATTAATCTTTTTTTTTTAACAATGTACAAAAAACTCAACATAATTTCACTTTAGGACAAGTTAATCTTTACATTAGTGAGTCATTACATAGTTAACTTGGTGGTACTTACAGGTTAATTATAATCCGTGGGTTCATAAGTGCTTCAATTTTCATAATGGAAATATCACACAGGTGAGGGGATGAGAAGCACTGCTGAGCTTATATGCTTCTATCAGCTTAAAGCTCTGTGTATGTTGCTATAAATAATAATAATAATAATAATAATAATAATAATATTATTATTATTATTATTATTATTAATAATTATTATTATTATTATTATTATTATTATTTATTATTTATTGTTGTTGTTGTTGTTGTTGTTGTTTCTATCTCCATCATCCTCCTTCACTCATATGTCACATTCTCCCTCCCTCCTCTCCCCTCCCCACCTTAAGCCCCCCCTCCCCTCCTCTCCCCTCCCCCACCTAAACCCCACCCTCCCCACCCTCCCACCTTCTCCCTCCATATACTGTAGCTCTCCTGGGGTTAATTAACAGGTGAGCTGGGTCCAGGAAAGGGGTGACAGATGCTGGGTCAAGGAGCAAGGGGTGACAGGTGAGCTGGGTCAAGGAGCAAGGGGGTGACAGGTGAGCTGGGTCAAGGAGCAAAGGGGTGACAGGTGAGAATCGCGTCTTAATCTTGATGAATGTGAAGATATGGCCGGGTATTGGGCTGTGTAGGGCTGACTGACAGAGATGTGTAGGGAGCTGACTGACAGAGAGTGTGTAGGGAGCTGACTGACAGAGATGTGTAGGGGCTAACTGACAGGGATGTGTAGGGGCTGACTGACAGGGATGTGTAGGGAGCTGACTGACAGGGATGTTGGAGGGGCTGACTGACAGGGATATGTAGGGAGCTGACTGACAGGATGTGTAGGGAGCTGACTGACAGGGATGTGTAGGGAGCTGACTGACAGAGATGTGAGGGAGCTGACTGACAGGGATGTGTGGGAACTGACTAACAGAGATGTGTAGGGAGCTGACTGACAGGGATGTGTGGGGAGCTGACTGACAGAGATGTGTAGGGAGCTGACTTACAGAGATGTTTGGGGAGCTAACTAACAGTGTGTAGGGGCCGATTGTTAGGGATGTGAATAATTATATTATGGCCAAACTGGATAAATTTGACGTGTATCTAACTAGGGATCACCTGAAGATTAGACACTCCAGTCTCTCTCACAGCCTCTCTCTCCACCCTCTCTCTCCTACACCCTCTCTCACACCTCTCTCATCCTCTCTCTCCACCTCTCTCTCTCTCACACCCCTTTCTCTCTCCACACCCTTTCTCTCTCTCCACCTCCCTCTCCACACCCCCTCTCTCTCACACCCTCTCTCTCCTCTCTCTCACACCCCTCTCTCCCCCCCTCTCTCTCTCTCACACCCTCTCTCTCACCTCTCTCTCACCTCTCTCTCCACCTCTCTCCACACCCCTCTCTCTCACACACCCCTCTCTCTCACACCCCTCTCTCTCTCACCTCTCCCACACCCCTCTCTCTCACACCCCTCTCTCTCACACCTCTCTCTCACACCCCTCTCTCTCACACCCCTCTCTCTCTCTCCACACCCTCCTCTCTCACACCCCTCTCTCTCACACCCCTCTCTCTCACAGCCCTCCTCTCTCCACACCCCTCCCTCTCACACCCCTCTCTCTCCACCCCTCTCTCTCTCTCCACCCTCCCTCTCCACCCCTCTCTCTCCCACCCCTCTCTCTCCCACCCCTCTCTCACACCCCTCTCTCTCCCACCCCCTCTCTCTCACCCTCTCTCTCACACCCTCTCTCTCGCATCCCTCTCTCTCACATCCCTCTCTCTCACAGCCCTCTCTCCCACACCCCTCTCACTCCACCCCTCTCTCTCGCATCCCTCTCTCTCCACCCCTCTCTCTCATCCCTCTCTCTCACAGCCTCTCTCTCCACAGCCTCTCTCTCACCCTCTCTCTCTCTCACCCCTCTCTCTCACACCCCTCTCCACACCCTCTCTCTCCGCATCCCTCTCTCTCCACCCTCTCTCTCGCATCCCTCTCTCTCCATCCCTCTCTCTCACAGCCTCTCTCACACCTCTCTCTCTCCACACCCTCTCTCATCCCTCTCTCTCACAGCCTCTCTCTCACACCCCTCTCTCTCTCTCACACCCTCTCTCTCACACCCCTCTCTCTCACACCCCTCTCTCTCACAGCCCCTCTCTCCCTCGTCGTCAGAATAAACAACAGAACAGTTACAGTAGACAGGTATTGTTCCTGTGAGTGTTCTGACCAATCAACAACAAAGCCAGGCAGTTGACCACCCCCCCCATTCCTGACCTCACCTGACCTTTGCTAATGACTTACTGAGCTCTAATGGCGAGTTCCCAAGATGGTAGGTCAAGTGTGTGTGTGTGTGTGTGTGTGTGTGTGTGTGTGTGTGTGTTTCATATTAGATGTCTGTCTGTGATAGCTAAATGACAGACAGACAGACAGACAGACATCTAATTTTAGAGAACGAGAAGAGAAGAAGAGAAGAGAAGAAGAGACATACCCTCATCACTCTCCCAGCGGGCAGCTCTTCCTCGTGTCTGGTGGCGTGTGTCTGTAGGTGAGTCTTATCGTGTTTTATCAAATATTCTTTATTCTGCTCGTGTTACACAGGTGGTGGTGGCTGCTGGTAGTAACTGTGTGTGTGTGTGTGTGTAATAATAATAATAATAATAATAATATAATAATAATAATAAAACGGTTTATTAATAGAGTTGCAGCCGGTGGCTGAAAATATACAGACTTACATTTGATTTAGACATAATGATATAATATGCATTGAATACATTTACAGGGCTGTACAGTACATAAATCAGGGTTGTTTATTATTTTAACAATAGATGGGATGGTGCTGTTCTTATATCTATCGGTGCGGGCTCTTATGGGCTGAATTTTGTTGTAGTGGCGGACTGTGTGTGTGTGTGTGTGTGTGTGTGTGTGTGTGTGTGTGTGTGTGTGTGTGTGTGTGTGTGTGTGTGTGTGTGTTTCTCATCTTTTCTATTTTCTGGCTCATTTACTCTCTCTCTTTCTTTCTCCCCTTCCTTCCTCCCCCCTCCGTTCATCACCCCCCCGTATAATAGAACCATCACACGGACACAGGGAGTGTAGGGTAGGAGGAGGAGGTTAATATATTCAAGTGTGGAGGCCCCGGGGTGTGTGTGCTATCTGCCCCGCCATCACGCGCCCCTTCGCCCTCCCACTCCTCCCGCGGCCCATGCTCCTGACGTAAGGGGATCTCTCCAACCCTAGGCACCTCCCTTACACCTACCCTCCTTACACCTACAAACCCTCCTGACACCTACAAACCCTCCCTTACACCTACAAACCCTCCTGACACCTAGGAGGAAGAAGAAGAAGGGGAAAAGAGACGAGGAGGAGGAAGAGGAAGGAAGGGAAGGAGGAGGAGAAGGGAGGTGTTCAAGATTAATTCAGATTATTTCATTCTAATTCTCCCTGTGACGAGCATCTTACCTGGACCCGCCACCTGCCTTCCTCTACACCACCCACGAAATTATTTAATGATAGGAATATAAAGTGAAGAGAAATATAAACAAGAATTACTTTACTTTTAATGTTGTTGATTTTAATGTTTTTTGTTTATTTATTTAATGTTTTTTGTTTTATTTATTTAATGTTTGTTTATTTATTTAATGTTTTTTGTTTTATTTATTTAATGTTTTTGTTTATTTATTTAATGTTTTGTGTTTGTTTTGTTACGGAGTTCATTTAGTTTTATTGTTTTTGCTTATCTTTATAGTTTTGTTTATTTTATTAATTTATCTTATGATGTATCTACCTTTTTTTATTGGGTTTTATCTTATTTGTTCATTTTATTTATTTACTTTGTTTGGTTTAAGATCTGTTCGTTTTAGGATCTTATAAAATTAAAAAGTAAAAAAAATAAATATGTCCAGAAAAATGATATATGTACAATTTGAGAACTTTACTTTCCCTGATATATTGGAAACCGTTTGATACTCCCTGGTCCAGTTTTCAGTCATTAGAACCCTTAGAAACCTTTAATATACCCTTAACAGCCTCCCAGAACTCTTTACAAACGCCTTGATCCTCTCAGGGCCCATTTGGAAACCTTTAAAAAGCCTTGAAGCCCTTAAAACTCTGGTGCTGCTATAGTGTGTGGTGTACCGTGCTGGTGATGTGTCTACTGGGACATATACACTGTAGGTTTGGTTAGGTTAGGTTTGGTTAGCTTGGTTGGGTTTGGTTAGGTAAGGTTAGTAGACGCTACAGTGTAAATATACAGATAACTCCTCAGAACCCTTAGCCACCCCTTAACCACCCTTAACTACCCCTTAACCACCCTTAACCATCATCATGACACTCCCTGTTTCACCTGTCAGCCAAAGGACCAGGAATTCTGCTGACTAACACTTAATTCAGACGGAAAAATGACCTTTCTGGCCCCGCCCACTCCTGCTGTGACCCCATTTGTCAGGTGGTAGGGGTCCCCAGGTCACCTCAGGTCACGGGAGGGCGAGGTAGGCTAAGGTCATAACAGGGAGGTTAACAGAGGTCAGGTGGTAAAAGTGTTCAGGCTGTTGACTCAATTAGGAATTTTTGTCTGGATAATAATAATAATAATAATAATAATAATAATAATAATAATAATAATAATAATAATAATAATAATAATAATAATAATAATAAAAAATAATAATGCTACTTACTTTATTGTTATTATTATTTCTGAAATTGCTGATAAATCTCTCTCTCTCTCTCTCTCTCACACAACAACAACAACAACAAG